>NC_073313.1:227151403-227338903 GCF_027595985.1 Sorex araneus | reverse complement strand
AAGTACATTCAACTGTGGACAATAAAAATTCAGCAAATCTTAATTTTCTCTCTATATGGATGTATTAATTAGTTACATCACTATGAATTTTTTAAACCATATAATGTCAAAATTATTATTTTCTAATAACATCACTGTACAAATTCTAGGATATTTAATTATTTAAATTTCTGATGATCTTGGGATATAATGCAGTGGATGAGAATTTGTCTTCTATGTGTAAGACCCTGGGTTCAAACCTGGAACCACACACACACACACACACACACACACACACACACACACACAAGTCTGTAGATTTCTGCTTATACATTTGTTATAAATAATTATAATTTTAATTAAAAATAATAGGAAGTCAAATGTAATGTACTCATTTTTTATTAAACATGCTTTTGAAAAGTTATAAATATTGATTCATAATACATTATTGTTTAAACAGAACAAGATAGCAAATTTTATTCACAGTACCTTTGTCTCCACTCCTTTTGCTAAAATATGCAAGTGTTTTATTTTGGCTCTTAGTAGTACAAACAGAAATATTTGATCCCAGTAGAGATGGGAGCATACTGAAATCAATGACAATTTCATGAAGACTAGACTTCTTTGAGTGATTTAAAGCTATTTTTAAATATACATATGGTAAAAAGCACATTGCCTCTTTCCTTTATTGAAAATTTGATGAATATGTACATAGTAAAAGTCCATAATTATGTCATGGAGCTATTTACATACAATACAGAGTATTATGACCAAAGTATTAAAAAACAACAAAGAATAAAAACTTGATCATATTCATATCTCAGATATGATCGAAGTAAAAATGTATGTAAGGGTAAAAAAGATTCATTGTTTTCTTGATGAAGGTGCAGTTAACTTTGTTCATAAAAAGAATGCAAGTTAACATCTTTACCTAAATGGAAATTAAACTAATTAAAAATAAAATAAAGCTTTTCTATAAAAAGGAAAGACAAGTTGTTTGATGGCCAGTGTAGGAACTTCTCTTAAGAATAAGACTTTATGGGCTGGAACAATAGTATGTAGCAGGTATGGCATTTGTCTTGCACGGACAACCCAGATTCGATTCCCAGCATCCCATATGGTGCTCCAGGCTCTACCAGGCGTGATCCCTGAGTGAAAATCCAGGAATAACCCCTGTGCATCGCTGGATGTGATCCAAAAATAATAACAAACAAGAAAAAGAATGTCTTTAAATGCTTTTTTCAACTATGCAGCACTGTAGCACTGTTGTCCCGTTGTTCATCTATTTGCTTGAGCAGGCACCAGTAACATTTCAATTGTGAGACTTGCAATTACTGTTTTTGGCATATCAAATACACCCTGGGTAGCTTGCCAGGCTCTGCCAGGCAGGTGGGATACTCTCGGTAGCTTGCTGGCTCTCTGAGAGGGATGGAGGAATCAAACCTGGGTCTGTCACTTACAAGGCAAACGTCCTACTTGCTATGCTATAGCTCCAGCCCAGTCCTTTCAACTATGTACAGAGGAAAAATCCAACAAATCAAATGCAGATTAATATAACTTATTTTGATTCACAAAAATAAATTTTTGGATTTTCAAATAAGAAGAAAAATTAATGGCGTTGTTTGCAATTGAAACAAAGTCTTGCTATGTAGTTTTTCCTTTTTTCCATTTTCGGTTTTGTGATTGAGGTAAAATGTTATTCCATTTGAATAGCTTTGCATATTAAGCCATTAATATATGAAAGTTCACATTTTGTCATTTGGTTGTTATGTTTTTAAAAATTGTTTTAATAAAGAATTTTCAAGAATACATGAAATTTGATAATTTAGTGCAATGAACTGTCAGATGTTCTCTCTTAATTGTTCTGCATGATTTTGTGTAGCATTTAATTCAAAGATAGTTTAGGAAATGTTTCCTTTTGGGAACACTGTTTCTCAGTGTCCAGGAATCATTTAAAATTTGTATTTTCTAAGATTTCATTACTTTAACTTACTGAAGTCTTGGCATATTTCTAAAATGTTTTATAGCTAACATGATACCAAGCCTTTGCATGCAAGCACCACAAAAATTCAGAGCCAGGTTAATAATACATACATGTGTACATACACAGTAAAAACTCCTTCTAAAAAATGTTTTCATAGCAATATGCAAAGAAATATGGTAAGAAAAACCACCATTTCTAGAGCAGGAGAGGAGTGCAGAGGGTAAAGTGCTTGTCTAACATGCTGTAGACCCAGTTTTGATCCCAAAAACTATTTAGAGTTCCCTGAGCACCATAAGGAATGATCCCTGAGCACAGAGGAAACCAGGACTAAGAACTGAGCACTACTAGATGTGTTCAAAATAAAGTAAATTTAAGAAGAAAATGACCATTTTCATGTCATCCATTAGTAATTAATTCACAAGAAACATGAAGATATGCTAAAACTATTAAAATAAGGTATTATATATATTTAGTTGTAGCTCCTATAGATTGTTTAATTATTAAAGAAAAGGAGTCAACTTAGATATAAAAATCTCAATCAAATGATCAAAATTGGTCAATAATGCTATCAAATCATCACCAAGTATCTATAATATGCTTATTTCAGAAGGATATGTTAGTTTACTCATGTTGTGTTCAAACCCAACATATGTTGCTTTAACTTAATCATGAGAAAATCTTAGAATTACCTGAATGGATGAAGTTTCTCCAAATAAAGGGGCTAAGCTACTCCAAAGCTTCAACATAGTGAAAACTCTTTTTTGAACTTTCAATAATTATATATCTCTAGTTGATAAGAAAGTGAGTCCAGGTGAATTTAGATTGCTTATTCTTATTGAAATAGAAGCACAATGGTAATAGATTCCCAAATTTCACCTGAGAGGGCTAGATGTTGTCTGCTCATATAATAATATGCCTCAGAAAAATTAAGAAATTATTATAAGATTCTGATTTTATTATAATGAGGTTGAAAAATTTGGGCATACCCTTCTCTGGAGAGAATATGGCCATAGTAGTAAGAAAATCTCTTCCAGGGATGGGTAAAGTTCTCTGCTGTTTTGACACTGAGTAGTAGTGTATCAGGTAGGGAGGTTATCTTAATTTTAACTACTGAGTACATAAATAAGTTTCCTCCAGAAGGAGTCAACTCTCATTCTCCAACTATGTCTGCTTATACAAGCAGTCTTGAGAAGGTAGTCCAGGTGAAAATAGATTGCTTAGTACCTAGATGTACGGAAATTGAAAACTTTATAGAGAACTGTGTTCCAATAATTAAATATGTTTAATACTAAAATAAAAATACCAGTAACTTTAAAAACAACCCAGAACATTAATGTCAAAAAAAAAACCTAATATAATAGTATAAAAAAATGTCAGCTTCTTGGGCTGAAGTGATAGCAGAGTGGGTAGGGCATTTGCCTTGCCACAAGGCCAACCGGGTTCGATTCTCAGCATCCCATATGGTCCCCCGAGCACCGCCAGGAGTAATTCCTGTGTGCATGAGCCAGGAGTAACCCCTGTGAAATACTGGGTGGGACCAAAAAAAAGAAAAAAAAATATCAACTTCTGTTCAGTACCCATCCTTGCTTTACATAATTAAGCATAAAATTTTAAAATAACCATTTCTTCCTCTCAGAAGCATTCTTTTCCCGAAGAAAATAAAGTGTTAAAATTAGAAATTAGAACAGAGAAATGTCTATATAATCAAGAAGACTGACTAGGTCAGGGAAATAAGTTTAAAAGCAGTAAATTTAATTATGAAAAACAGTGAAATTCAAATCAATGGAATGAACTAGGTGACCATCTAATATTGTAAAACTATCATGTTTAACTTCATAATTATAAAAAGCATATCACATGCATATAATAAAAACTCATTTTTAAAAATTAAAGTAAAATAGTTTTTTTTAATAAAAAATATGAGGGGAGAGAAAGGGAGATATACATATTCGCAGGAGAACATGGGATTTTCCAGAGTGGGAGAAAAGCAGAGATTAGGTTTTGGGAGGAGCTTATGTTTATATAAGAACATGTTTTACTTGCATTTATCTATGGTTACAAACTAATTCAAAATACAGAGAATGATGCAAGATCACTATTTCAAACAAAGGAATGAATAAAAAAAGAACTATAGTAGATGCACAGATGCATAAAGTTGCTACAGAAATTCCTCAAATAAATTATTATATATAGGATTCTTTAAGAACATTTATAAGGATAAGTGAATGTAGTGCTAGATAGTAAAAAAAATTAGTAATACAGAGAATTGATTAGAAAATTTCAATTTACACATATAGAAATTTCATTAGTTTGAGAAAAGAAAGTTAGAGAAGTTGTGTTATAGTAAAATAATTCTTAAGACAACATTATCCCCAACTCAGGAAATGACTTGCAAATAGCAAAAATGTGTAGATTATAGCTGAGTTGCATTAATAAATTTTTAGCGCATCAATAATAAGAACATAGCCTAAAAAAGTATCTTAAATAAACCATCTAGCTAGGGAAGTATCCTAGAAAGTAGTTCAAAATTCAATTGATTGTTAAAATATTGAGATTATTGATTCTTAAAATACTAAGATCAGTGTTCTCAAATGAAAACACTTACAAAATATTCTTAAAAAAAATAGCAAATAGCAACCACTTCCAATATGGGGTTCTGAGGGGTTCAGGAGCTTCTCAGTGCTATTTTTGGTAGTATTTGTGGAACCATGTATTAAATTTAAGGGATTAAATTTAAGGCATTACAGATGCTGGGTTGCGATATCTCCCTGGACTCCCAACTCCCAAGAATATTATGTTTATCAATCCAGTTTTAGCAATATTAAGAAATTTCTTTTTTGTGGCAAGGGGTGGAGGATGAGGGTGGGTCACAACCCAGCAGTTCAGGGCTCACTCTTGGTTCTGAGGTCAGGGATAAACTCTTGGTGAGTTCGTGGTGCCATATGGGGTACTGGGGATTGAACACAGATTGGCAGAATGGAGGGCAAGAGCTTTACCCACTGTACTATTGCTCTGACCCCTCTCTTAGGAAATCTTCATGCTATGATATTTTTGTAAACAAACACTGCAACTAAGTTGTATTCAATAATATTTGAACCATAGAATGATGAATTATTTGAGATTCTGTCTCAATTATTTCCTAAACATAAGCCCAGTGGTCAATTCAGAGGTTGCACAAATCTTTGTCTTGATGTTCTATAAAACTGAGCACATAGGATGTGAGTGTGATGTGGTCACAGCATCTGTTAACCCATTCATCACCAGAATTGTTTAGACTGATAGGGCTGGCTAGGCCTGTGCCAATCGAATTCTTCATGAAGCTGCGAGTGATCATGGGACCGAATGGCCTTTCTGGAAAGATAGAGATATTTCTTTTTTCATTTTAGTTGAAGATACCTGAGTAGCCCTGCTTCCTTCCTAGAACAACACCCAAGTTAGCAAGATGCAAATAATTGCAATTATTTGCAATTCCTGATTCCGATGAGTACTTAATGAAGGAGTAAAAATGGAACAATTATGCTTCATAGCATTGCTTTTACAATCTGTTTAGTTTATAGAATTCTATTAAAACATCTGTCCTATTCATTGTTTACATGACTTCAAAACTATCAATTATAATTGAGAAAATAAAATTATTAATATTTTTTACAAAGCAGATTCTGCATTCATATTGAACTCTTAGGATCAATAGGATTCTTAAAATAAATTCACTAAATAAAAGTGATATCAATAGAAAAGCTAGAGTAAGCATGCAAAATAAATCTCTTTTCAAAAATGAAAATTGATAAAGTTATAAACTATCTTTTTTTAAAATTTGGAAATGAATCGGATGCCTTTCCTTTAATAATCTAAATAATATTAATTTTAAAATATTGACTATTTCTAACAACAATAAACTTTATTTTATTTTAACTTTTGCAGTTACCATAGATCTTTTTAATGCTCTATGGTAGTACAGAAAACCAATTGTCCCACAATCATGAAAAATAGCAGCAGCATAGCCAAGAGTAAATGAGGAAGATTATGGTGGTGCATCTCAAAAGTACCATTAATAGATAACTATGACAATGGCTAAAGCTGCAATGTTAAGTGTAGCGTATAACAAGGGAAATAAAGCACTTAAAAGGGAAGACTGGGACAGAGATGCTAATAGAAGCTGTTAAAAGAACTTTGATGCACTCCTAGGAATGTGGAAGATACCTATGACTAGAGCTGTGTATATGTCCAAAAACTATGTGAGCAGGCCCTAATCTCAAACCTCTTATTTTCTCTGATCTGCATAATCATTACATGAAGTTTAAGCAGAGTCCAATGACCTGCTTACACATTGAACTTTCCACTCATAGTCCATTCTCCAAAAGGCTGAACTACTGCATTAAGGAAAACTGTGTTAAGTCATTAGCAGACAACTGTTTTGATTTAGTAATACTTCAGTGAACTGGAGTGATAGCAGAGCGGGTAGGGCGTTTGCCTTGCACGTGGCTGACCCAAAATCTGATTCCTCCATTCCTCTTGGAGAGCCTGGCAAGCTACCGAGAGTATCCTGCCTGCACAGCAGAGCCAAGCTACCCGGTGTAGCCAAAAACATTAATGCCAAAAACATTAACAAGTCTCACAATGGAGATATTACTGGTGTCCTCTCGAGCAAATCGATGAACAATGGGACTATAGTGCTATAGTGCAATACTTCAGTGACCACATAGATGGAAGAATACACACTTTATAGAATTAGTCCATAAAGGACACTAAGCAAACAGTGGTACAACAACAGAAATAAGTATAAACCGAAATGCTGGAGCAGAATCTGCTCTTCGGAATTACCATGTTATGTTGGCAAAATACTGAGTTTTCACCTACCAAAAGAATATGTAAGATAATAGGAAAATCTGGTTTATATATGTGAAAAAAAGAACAGGAGTTTTTCTGAAGGGCTGGAGTGCATATCTTATATACAGTCACCCTTGGTTTGATACCTGGCACTTGAGGGTCTCCTGAGTTTCATTCAGAATAACCCTTGAACAACAAAACACCACCAGGTGTGTCCACTCCCTAAATAATTTAAAATGTATCAAAATATATATGTATACACACATATATACATTATATATATGTTTGTGTATGTATATATATACAACACACATATAATGTCTCACATCATATGCTATCAGGGAAATGAAAGCACAAGATACTACTGCCATTCATCTATTAGAATTAACAACATCTGAAACACTAGTACTGTCAAAAGCTTTTGAGGATATAAAATTATAGGAATTCTCATGCATAACTATGGGGATGCAAAATGGTAGTTTATTTGGGAGAAACAGTATTTTTCTATAGAATAAAATCCAGCAACAGTGCTTCTTTGGTGTTTTCTCAAAGAAGTTGAAAATTTGCAACTGTAAAAAAACTGCAAAATGATGTTTATAGTAAATTTAGTCATATTTATCTAAACTTGAAAGCAACCAGAAAGCAACTTCTGTAGCTGAATGATGGACAAACTATTCAGAAAGAGAAATACTATTCAATGTTAAAAATAAATGTTCCATTCATTATCTAATTTAAAAATACGGAGAAACCTTGAACTAAAGAAGTAAATAGCACTCTAGTACTGTTGTCCCATTGTTCATCAATTTGCTCGAGCGGGCACCAGTAACGTCTCCATTGTGAGACTTGTTGTTACTGTTTTCGGCATATCGCATACACCATGGATAGCTGGCCGGGCTCTCTGTAGAGGGACGGAGGAATCCAAACGGATGTGAGGGCAATCTAGCTGGGACATCTTTCACCCCATTGATCACCAGGGTTGAGTCAGCTGATCTGCTCGCTAGGAAGGGTGACCCCTTTCTCACTGCTTGATGTGCATCCCTCCTGAAGCTGTGCGCTCAATCGAAGAGGACAGCCTTCCCCGGATAGAGGCAGACCGGTCTTTAGTGGGGGGTATACAAGTAGCTGCACTCCCCTGCTGGAACCTCCAAAGAAAGAAGTAAATAAAAGAAACAAATAGAAAGTCTAGATATTGTATGCCTACAACTTTATCACATTGAGAGAAAAAAAAAAGCATTAGAGACTATAAATATAAAGAGATCATTGATTACTAGGGATGATGTGGAAAAGAGAGATGAATAGTACAAGAGATTTTTAGCACAATGAAAATACTCTGAATAATATAATAACAATAACCATTTATCACTATTAATTTATCTGAATCCATAAAACCTCATTACTCAGAACAAAGTCCATGTAAACTGGTTCTTTGGGGCCATTATCACGGCATTGTAGGTCAATACCTGGTAAAAATGTATCGTTCTGGTGGTGAGTGATGTTAATAATGAAGGAGGTGATACATGACTTTCTTGCAAAATTAAAATTTCTCTATAAATTCATTGTCAAAATTAATTTAAAACGTGAATAGATGATTTACATTGCTGATGAATAAAAATAGTATATATACTAAAAAGGGTACAGTTTTGTCCAAATTTGGAATAGAAAATATTTACTAGGAAAATAAAGAGGGTAAAAAAATATCTTAGAGAAGGAATACTTTGCCTGAGATTCACAAATGGTCTTTATGTCATTATCCATTTATTAAATTGCCCTATAAGTACATTCTCAAAGTTCAGATGAATGATCTGCTTGCAGTATTAATCCCCCTTGAATATGTTTAGACTGAAGTTTTATGACCTCTATTTATTATGGTAGACAATGCTACCAAAAAATATCTGCCTTTAAAATCTTATTACTGTCAAATTCTTTATCTAGATCAGTGACTTGACATTCTTGCGTGAGTGAGCATTAAAGCCTTTGCCTTTTAACCTCATGATCTTAGAGCATAAATCATTTATAGCAGATTCAATTCTCTGTATCATTTCATTGTTATTGAATTCTTATCTTTCATTCTGTTCTATGTTTTCAGTTTAATACATTCCAGCCTCTGTTCTTCTTTATCCTTCCCTTCCCTTCCTTTCCTCTCAATTCTTTGTCTTTCTCTTCATTTCCCAGATCATATCTGCTTCCGTCTACCCTTAATCCTATTTCTCCCTTTCTCAATTTATCTCTTTTGTACAAAAAAATAAAAATATAAATGGTTTTTGCAAACTAAATTATATGTAATGGCTTTATTTCTTTTTCTTTAAAAAAAAATTTGGCCACAACTGGGATGTTAAGTGGTTACTCCTGGTTCTGCACTCTGGAATCACTCCTGGTGGTGCTCAGGGGACCATAGGGGATGCCAGAACCTGAACCGATGTTGGTTGTGTGGAAGGCAAACAACATACCTGCTGTACTACCACTCTGGATCCCAGCAATGGTTTTATTTCTTTGGGGTATACTTTAAGATACATATTTACTAAGTGCTCAGGTTTTTTGGGGGGGTGACGTCTCTCAAGTGCTCATTGAGGGCAGCTGGGGCACCCACCAGTAATTCTTGTCCAACAAGGCCTGCAGTTCTATGGGAGGGTTTGAAAACAAGGTGGTTCTTCTTTAGCCCTGTGGTGGGAGATTTACCTGAGCAAGCCCATGGTGCTCAGGATCTCTAGAACCACAACTGCCACTTCAGATGAACTATATGATTTGGGAATCAAATCACAAATACGGTCTGTTCTACCTTAGCCCTTGTATTATCCACAAGTTTCTTTCATAGTGCTAAAACATCTGTATTATCTAGAAGAAATTAATGCAGATCTTTATTCTCTCACTCTCCCAAATCTGTCTCTCCCTCCCCACCCACCCCTTCTTTTCCTCTTTTCCTTTCTCTCTGTTTTAGGTATTATAAAAGTTTTCTCACATTTAAAGGGACAGATGTTTGGGCAAGATTGACAGTATAGCCAGTAGGTTGCTTGCCTTGCACGCTGCCCACAAATTCAATCCCAGGCAGGTTATATGATCTCTGAGCCCCACCATCAGTGATCTCTGAGTTCAGAGCCATAAGCACAGCTGGGTGTGACCCCAGAACACATGGGCAAGCAAACAAAAGGGAAGGGACCTTATACTTGACAAATACAGCATTTCATACACCCTCACATACACACAAACACACACACGCACACACAGACACACATGGACATAGTATGGACAGAGCCATAGTATATAGTATTTTGTCGAACTGAGTAGAGATTTCTTAAGTGAACAACGACATGTATCATTTAACTTTTATATTAAAAAATAAGATTTGGGGGAGAAGGCGTGGAGTCCGACATTTTGTGGGTCCGTTGAGAAGGTACGAACTTGGTGGCGCGGAAAAAAAAAAAAAAAAGTGTGCTTTGAACTTGAAACAGCCGCAGGATACAGAGCCAGCCCTAGTCGGGCCCGTGCTCGGCTCCGGCCGGCCGGGTTTTCGGCCCGGGCGCCCATGCCCCTGCAGAGCCGGTGGATGTGGAACAAGCGGGAACCAGAGACAGCTTTAGGAATTGGGGTTCCAGCAAGTGCCTGCACCCATGTATGGAGACTGTGAATTAAGCCTTTGCCCCACGCCGGCTAACGGAGGAAAGAACCTTCCTTCTTGGTCTCTCTCCCCTCCGGGAGAAGGCGTGGAGTCCGACATTTTGTGGGTCCGTTGAGAAGGTACGAACTTGGTGGCGCGGAAAAAAAAAAAAAATGTGTGCTTTGAACTTGAAACAGCCGCAGGATACAGAGCCAGCCCTAGTCGGGCCCGTGCTCGGCTCCGGCCGGCCGGGTTTTCGGCCCGGGCGCCCATGCCCCTGCAGAGCCGGTGGATGTGGAACAAGCGGGAACCAGAGACAGCTTTAGGAATTGGGGTTCCAGCAAGTGCCTGCACCCATGTATGGAGACTGTGAATTAAGCCTTTGCCCCACGCCGGCTAACGGAGGAAATATGTAATTTCTGGCAGAATTTTCCCAGGACTTTATACAGAAATCCAAAACCGCGCGGACGCGGCAGCGTCCGCGCGACTTAACATTTATAATTGTCATCAATGTGAAAGGGTTCCATTTGAACAGGTCAGACTTGGGGGGGAAACTCCAAATAATAACAGTAAGTTTTTGTTGAAATATTGAAGGTTCTTAATGTAACAGCCACCTCTGGACTATGAGCTAAGCAAAAGCCCCACGCTGGCCAACGTGGCGTGGAGTACACCATACTATGAGGCGCAGGAAGGGGGATGAGGGGGAAAAATTAAAAAAAAAAAAATGGAAAAGGAAAAAGAGAAAAAAAAAGAGAGAGAGAGAGTTATGTCAACTATAGTGAGTTTTGTGTTGAATTATGGAATGTAATCAAGGTAAAGAAAAAATGAAGTGAAATTCATTAGTTATACAGTAGGGGGTAGGGGGTGGGGGCGGGGGGTAAACTGGGGTTTCTGGTGGTGGAATTTGGGCACTGGTGAAGGGATGGGTGTTTGAATATTGTATAACTGACATATAAACCTGAGAACTTTGTAACTTTCCACATGGTGATTTAATAAAAATTTAAAAAAAAAAAGATACCTTGGTAGGCAGTACATGCAGTATTATACTTATTTTTAACTGTAAAGATAAAATTGCAGGTGGTGGTATCTTGTATATGGTATCCACCTATCCTCCCATCTCCGCATCTTCCATCTCTGTTGCTCCTAGTATCTGATGAGCATTAGGCAATGGTACACAAAGCAACTTAAGTTTTCGCTTTGGTTAAAGATTGGGACCAGAGAATGGATACTCTAGATAGTTTATGCTTTGACATATTTTGCTCGTGGGAATTTTTACCTTTCCTGAGACAACTCCTCATTTATTTACTTGTTTTCAACTTTACTACAATGTCTGGTTAATCCAAGCTAGTGATCCAAAAGGAAAAGTTTCAGCATGAAGCATTTCTAGACTGTCACTGTCACTGTCATTGTCATCTTGTTGCTCCTCGATTTGCTCGAGCGGGCACCAGTAACATCTTTCATTGTGAGACTTGTAGTTACTGTTTTTGGCATACCAAATACGCCACAGGTAGCTTGCCAGGCTCTGCCATGGGGGCACAATACTCTAGGTAGCTTGCTGGGCTCTCCGAGAGGGGCAGAATAATCCAACACGGGTCGGCTGCATGAAGCATTTTTAGACAAGGTTAGAAATTGACAGAATGTTCAAAGACGCAGACTGACTGGCCAAGTATTTTGGGAAATACTCTGGGAAGCAATTCTCACAATCAATTTTCATCTTTACAAAGTTTGATTTTAAAGAAACTGAGTGCTATCATTTATTAGTAAAGTTTTAATAAATAGATAAACATATATATGTCAATATCAGGATCGCAACTTTATGTACTGAGAACATGTATAAAATAAAACATTAAATGTATAAAAAAAATAAATAAATAAATAAAAAATAAGATTTGGGCACCCTCCACCGAGATGTAACCCCAGCGGCCGCATGTGTGCGGCCTCTCCACTGCTGCACGGCCATGACCCCGGAGGCCAGCTAAACTACTTTGGGCACCAGCAGCTTCTGGCAGAAATGACTCTAGACTGTGAACTAAGCCACGGCCGCCATCTTATGACAACCACAAAAGGGATGTACGAGCTTGAGTGATGCAATTTCTGGAAGAAATTTCCCTGGACTTAGTTACTAAAATACAGAAATCCAAAACCTCATATCTCTTCATTGTCAGCAATGGAAAAAAAATTATCAAATGCTTCCTTTTCAACAGGTCTGTCTTTGGGTGGGGGGGACTCCAAATAATAGTAGTGAAGATTTTTTTGAAATACTGAATGTAATCAAAGTAAAAAGAAAAGTAAAGTGAAATTTATCAGCTATGCAGGTGGGGTGTGGGAGCGGGGTGTGGGGGAGAAGTATATTTTGGTTCCTGGTGGTGGAATATGTGTACTGGTGAAGGGGTGGTGTTTGAGCATTGTATAGCTGAGACTTAAGCTTGAAAGCTTTGTAACTTTCTACATGGTGATTCAATAAAAAAAAATTTTTAAAAAGAAAAAGATTTGGGGGCAGAATGAAACAGTGGTTAGAGCACTTGTCTTGCATAGGGTGAACCAGAGTTCAATCAACACCAAGCACCACACAGGGTCCCTGAGCACCATCCAGTGTTATACCTGAAACAGAGAGACGGGGAGAAGCTTTGATTAAAGCCAGCTGTAGCCACAAATGAAAATAAACAAAATAGTATTTTGCTGAACAAAAATACTGCATAATTATTGAAAGTCTATTTTTATGTGTTTTGATATAAATATACTCAAAGAGAAAAGAAAGTATATTTCTGAGTGCATACTATTAGACATTTTACCATATATTACTCTTTTTTCTATATTACATATCAATAAGTTCTATCTGCCTCATAGTACATAGTAAAAATAAATTTATTCCTTGATAATTCACTACTATGTGATTTACATTGTTCAAAATAGTAACAATCTCACTTTTCCAGATAGGACTACCTTTTTTTTTCTCAGTTTTCCCCACAAAACCATCAATAGATAGTGATGTTTATCATACCTTCCCATCTTGTCCTCTATTATCATGTTATTTCTTGTCCATAGATATTTTTGCTGTATTTTTTCTGCATACATTTTCAATAGCTTTACATTTCTCTCACAAAAATGAGAGATCCAGTTAATAATATTTTCATAGAAGTTATTACAAGGTAGAGCTATTCTATTTTTTTTTAAGGTGAGGCTAGGGCTGTATAGAAGAGCACTAAAGCAACTAAAATTCTTCCAAACATTTCTCAAATAATCTGAATAAAGTCTTACTCATACTCAGATAGGAATAAAACTACTTTAATATTTTTTCATATAATCAACATTTCTATTGATAACTATGTGGAATATGAATCAATATTGTGAATATTTGAAATTTTCAGAGCTTTCAATTTTTTAACAGGTAGAGAAGTATACACATTAATGTACTAATGATGCTACTGTGAAATTATGCTGTGAAATGTTTTATGAAGTTCCACTACAATAAGAGAATGCTAATTCCAACTTTCACACACATGAAGCATCATCAGTTCTTAAATTTGTTGTTACATGGTCAATAGAGCTTCATTACTTATTGGAGATTGAAATACGTATTTAATACTTGAATAATTGTACCATAGATTTCTATTTTTTTTGCAAATTAAAACTTTATAAAAGTATTTTAACAACGATTTTTTCCAAAAAACCGACAGGGAAAATGTACATTAGATACTTATGACTATTTGTGTTCCCTTTTAATTTTCCTCAAATATAATAGTTACTGAGATAAGTCTACATGTTAAATCTCTATTTCTTACTTATTTATCATAATTTGAGATGGAGTGCTCCTAACTGGTAATCAGGGAGTTTGGGGCTATGACCCAGTAAAACTCTGCAAATAGGTCTAGAAATTTAGTGTTAGGGTTCAAAGACTACTTGGCCCTGCAATACTAGATATTGCCAGGGCCACACCAACTGATGTCTGGAAGGGCTCGTGGTACTGGAGGTAGAACCGGTTGGGCTATATGTTGCTTCTATTTACCACAGTTTGAGTTACAAGTAGTAAGTTAGAAGTACCAATACGTTTATTTTACTACTATTAGTGTCACATTTATTAAAAATGATGAAAATGCAGCAGCAACATATAAGCTCTATGTATTTTCAACTTCTTCAACTGCTATATAACACGGGTACAAATGCTATACTAAGCAACAGCAGAATGCAAACAGATTGTTATTTAATTTTTAAAAAGAAGGAAACCCTGCCATTTAAGACAACATGCACTAGGACTTTAGGATATGCTAAGTAAAGTACATCAAAGGCAAATGCTGTATGATATCACTTATATGTAGAATATAAAAAGGACAAATATGAAATCAGAAACTTATTTATTTTCTAAGATATAAGTAGTTTTTAAGTGACATCACATATTTTGAGTTTACTGGTCTAATTAATATTACTGCAAGCTCATTTTCTCTATTTTAATAGAATAGCTAAATATATAACTTTATGATTACTATATTTCTATTTTAACAAATGTATAACTAGTGAACTATTCTAAAGTAGAAATGTGAGTTTTCAGTTGAGAGAGAAAAAATACTTAGATCCTTGGCACCATATGTGTCCCCTGAACTTAAGCAGTAGTGATCCCTGAGCAGATCCAGGAGTGAACCCTAAACACAGCTGTTATGGTACAAAATCAGAACCATTCAAAGCAAAAACTGGGGGTCCAAGTGATCGTACAGTAGAGACAGCACTTGCCTTACTAATAACAGATGCAGTTTGATCTCTAACACCCTACATGGCTCCGGAACCATGCCAGGAATGATCCCCGAGAGAAGAGCCAGGCAGAGGCCCTGAACACAAAGTGAGGAGTAAACTTTGAGGACTTCCAGGTGTGGCCCTATGGAATAAAAAACAAACACCACCAAGAAATAATAGTAATAATGGACTCCTTCAGGGCTCAGATAGTACAGGGTTAAGGCATATGCTGGAATGCAGATGACCAACCCCTAATCACATGGACCCTTTGGCATTGTTTGTTCTAGTCCTGGAGGTCTCCAAGCACCACTGAGGTACATCTGGAGGTCGCTGTGCTGTACTAAGCTGCCTTGGGTAATACCCAGCTCTGCAGGGTCCAGAAAGCAATTTACCCTTAGGGCCTCACATTAAGTCACTGGAAGGGGCTCATGGGCTGTCTGAGTACTGCTTGAGAGCTATTTCTGCCAATGATGGGTTCCAAATAACAGGAACAACGGTGGTTATATACCATCACATTATAGCAATGATATTTTTAGAAAGGTTTTGAGTAGGCATAACTTTTATGTATGCTTTCGTCTCCTGTGCCAGCTACAGTCATTTCATCCAAGCCATCTTCCACATTCTGATTTTCTTAGAGCTATACTTCAAACACTTACCTTGACTTCTTTCAAATTGTGGTTGAATATTTGTAACCTTAGGTCACATTTCTTTTAATTTAGAGTTAGCATCCTTAGTGTCTAATTCTAATGGAATGTTCGCTTAAAACATCCCATGCTTCTCATTTGTACACTATAAAAATGATATAATACTTAATGTATCCAATCATGTAGTTTTGTCCCTTTATAAATCAAACATGCAAACACAATGAATAAATAATCAGTGAGAAGGTAGATTCATTGCAATGAAAGGGGTGTAGAACATTTGTTCAACTTGACAGGTACAAACATTTCTCTACTGATGATTTATATAAATGTCCAAAGTATATTCATTTTATTGAGAGAAAAAAATTGAGAAACCATAAAGTGTAAGGGAAAGTGTATGTTATTGGAAGGTCTTATATATAAGTTATAACATGAATATTTCAGAGTGACTTTGATAGTCTTACAACTGTGGTTTCTCAAAAAGAGAACTTAGAATAGTCTCAGTGATTATTTAAATACAAGTCCAACCCAAGGTTGTAATACATTATTTTTATAGTTTTCTTGCACTAGAGAGCTTAAGTAAAATTTTTTCAAACAGATAGCATCTTCTATAGCCACAAAATAAAGCCTACAAAAATTTATAATATGAAAGCAAAAGATATACAATCAAGTAACTTTGATGAAATTCATGGAAGAACAAAATTATAATTCTAATATTAACCACAGAGAAGAAATAATCTTTTGGAATAAAGTATATAAGTACTAAAGACTAAAATGTCTTCTATCAGTTGTACTCCAGTATAATTTGTGTTGTTAATAGAGTGGTTCTATAAACTGAAAACAATATCCTGTTGTTAACATAAAAATAAGGAAAAGTACATTTCCTGTGGCAGTTTGATTCATTTTCCTGGAAAGCAGAGGCTGAGACAAAGAGGTACTACAAGATAGAGAATTCGAGGAGAGAAGGCAAATGAAACAAACAAAAAAATAAGAATGCAGGAAAATTGAATCAAGTTGATCCCTGTGAAGATATGTAATGCTGGATTTTTAAAAATAATAATTTAGCTTTTGTGCCTCCACGCGAGATCGACCCCGGAGGCAACTGAACCACTTTGGACGTGAGCGGCACCCCCAAAATGCCTCCAAACTGTGTGCTCGGAGCTACTGGCCCAGGCGCTGCCAGCGGGGTATGGTCTTTTCTCTCTCAACTCTTTCTTTTTGAATGCAGCGAGGCAACAGCCGGTTTTTAGACTATGCAGGAAGCCCGGGAAAGCCGATGGGGCGGGACTTCCGGATCCGCCCTGTGCCAATGATATTTAAGCACAGAGCCATGTGGGGACGCTCCTTTGTGCCGCCACGCGAGATCGACCCAGGAGGCAACTGAACCGCCAGCGAGTGATGCAATTACCAAAAGAATTTTCCCTGGACTTCATATAGAAATCCAAAATCGCGCGGCTGTGATAGCAGCCGTTCGACCTAATATCTCTTGATTGTCAGCAACGTGTAAATGTTCCTTTTTAGCAGGACTTACCGTGGGGGGAAACTCCAAACAATAGTACTGAGGTTTTGTTGAAGGGTAAAAGATTGTAGCGATAGAATTTTAGGCAGAATTTTTCCTGGACTTTATATAGAAACCCAAAACCGCACAGCCGTGGCAGCCTAATGTCATCTAATCATCAGCAATATGAAATGGTTCCTTTGTAACGGGTTGGACTTTGGGGGGACCATAATAGGGTTAAAGTTTGTAGTGACGTGTAATTTCTGGCTGTACTTTCCCTGGACTTTATACAGAAATTCAAAGCTGCGAGGCTGCTGCCATGGCCACGCGACCTAATGTCATTTAATCATAACCAATATGAAATGGTTCCTTTTTAACTGGTCGGACTTTGGTGGGAAATCTTAACAAGAATAGTAAGTCTTTTGCTGAAATATTGAAGGCAATCAAAGTGGTAGCCATCTCTATAGACTGAACTAAGCCATATCCCCACGCCGGCTGAGAAGAAATATCCTTCTTTCTCGGGAAGAAACGCAGCGTGGCGTTAACCATAGTATGATGTCCATTAAGCTGACACGGACCTGGTGGCGTGGGAATGGAATACAAGGGAATAAATTATTATGTACTTGGAACAGCGGGGCACTGGTTGAACCTCGAGCTGGGGCCGATACCAGCGTATTACTTTTGGTTCCAGAAACTGCTGGCAGACATTCTACCAGACTATCAACTAAGCCAGAGCCCCATGCCGGCTGATGACGGGAAATAACCATCTTTTTCGTTTTTTTTTTCCCTTTGTCAGGCAGCGTGGTGATTACTAAACAGGCGTGAACTCGGTGGTGCGGGACGAGGGGGGGGGGGAAATAGAAAAGTTATGTAACAAACAGCGGGACTTAATACCTCTACATTCTCAGCAATGGAGAGCTATCAAATGCTTCCTTGACAGTAGGACTGTCTTTTCTTTTTTTGGGGGAAACCCTAGCAACAATAGTGAGTTATGTGTTGAAACATGGAATGTAACCAAGATAAAGCGTAAACGAAGTGAAATTTATCACTTTCAAGGGCGGGGACTGGGGAGGCGGGAGGGGCGGGAGGTATAATGGGGTGGTTGGTGATGGAATATGGGCACTGGTGAAGGGAAGGGTGTTTGAGTATTGTATAACTGACATAATTCTGAGAGAACTATGTAACCCTCCACATGGTGATTCAATAAAATTTATAAAAGAAAAAAAAAGTGCCTTAGTCAGAAGTCGTAATAAACTTAGTTTCCTCATTTGTAAAAAAAAAAATAAAATAAATAATAATAATTTAAATTAAATTATAGTTTGTATAATGAATTCCTGGAGGGGAAAGATGGAGGCTTTTAACTATTTGTTTTAATGACTCAAAATGATTTCCTTTCTAGTCATAATGTAGGATGAGAACATTGGAAACAGATCATGATTATCTATTTAATTGAGTAAGGTTGCAATCTGCTCTTTGGTTGACCAAATCCATAGACTAGATATTGGCAAGAAATGATTCATTCTCATACAAAATTTTGTATTAGATTTTCCTGATAAATCCTGGCAAATATTTTCAGTTGCCCTATAACAACTTCCATCGACACAATAGTGTCATACAATCCCACAACTTGTATTAATGTTCCATATTAATTTTCCACATGGCCAATAAGGAGGAAATTGTTAGAATATCTCTAAGATCTATTTGCATGAGAGAAATTATGGTTATGCGATATTATCTAAAAGGAAATTTAAATATATACACATATACATTATATATAATGTATATGTGTATATATACATTATATACACATATATGTATATATACACATATAAATGAATATATGTATACATATATAAATATATATGTATATTATGCATATACATGCATACATATGTATATATACATATGTGTATATATACACATCTAAATAAATATGTATGTAATGTATACATATACATATACATGTATATATATATATGCCTCTCAGAGAGCCCGGCAAGTGACCGAGTATCCTGCCCACACAGAACAGCCTGGCAAACTCCCCGTGGCGTGTTTGATATGCCAAATACAGTAACAATAATAGGTCACATTCCCCTGACCCTGAAAAGAGTCTCCAATTGTTGGGAAAAATGAGAAGGAGAGGTTGGTATGAATGAAGATGTTACTGGTGCTCTGCTTGAGTAAACTGATGAACAATGGGATGACAGTGATACAGTGAATTTTTAAAGTACTTATTCTTTCAACTTTTGAGATTATTTCAAGGAGCTATGCAAGCTGTATAAAAACTCTGTGGGGTAGAGTCTTTCATTATAACTGCATTACACTCCAACTAAACTCCTTATATCCATTGATCCTGGCCCTAACTTTTATAATTGTTTGTTCCAGGAGTACTCCATTATAAACAACTTTATTTCTACAAAAGTAGATTTGAAGAAATGATAAATCTAGACCTCTGCATTAAGATGGTGGAGGGAATCTCTTCATTATTTATTTATTTTTTTGCTTTTTGGGTCACACCCAGCATTGCACAGTTGTTATTCCTGGCTCACGCACTCAGGAATTACTCCTGCCATGCTCAGGGGACCATATGGGATGCTGAGAATCGAACTCAGGTCGGCCGCTTGCAAGGCAAACGCCCTACCTGCTGTGCTATCGCTCCAGCCCCTCTTCATTATTTTTTAACTTTTTTATTGAATCTCTGTGAGAGACACCATTATAAAGCTATTCATGACTGGATTTCAGTCATACAGTATTCGAACACCCATCCCTCTACCTGTGTACATTTCCCAACACCAGAGTACCCAGGTTCCTTTCCATTACCCCCCACCCACTGCCTGCTTCTATAGCAGGAGCATTTATTTTCTCTCTCTCTCTCTGTGTCTCTGTCTCTCTCTGTCTCTTTCTCTCTCTCCCCCACCCCTTTGTGGGACACTGTTCCTCTCCCTCCTGATCCCACTCTTCCCTAAGAGACAATCTTCTGTCTGGAGTGTTTGGTGAATAAGAGCTCATGAATTTAGATCAAGAATTTTACCTCTTAAGAAATCTTATAGAAGGGGGATGTTCTTATTTTTAGATTATCTTTGAACATGCAACTACAAAGCAGTTTGTTCCCTTTTCTCTCAGTTTATAATTAACCCATTATATGACAATGTGGAAATGTGGAAACTCATTTCACATTCGAGCTTTTTTCTTCCTTCAAAAAGCAAACAATAAAAGTTTTAAGTTTTACTTTTTTCTTCAAGATAAAAAATATTTACATTACTTAAAATAATGTGACTATGATAGATATCTAATTAAGAACATAAATGTATGATCTATAGATATGTATTACATTGAAGAGTGCCTGTTTATATACTTAATGACATTATATAAATTTAATTACATTCATTACTGTTGATAATGTCACTAAATTTTTTAACTAAATAAATTTTTTACAATTTTTCCTCAATGGAAAAACAAAAGTATACAATTTCTTAAATTTTCTTTTTAGATTTTCTTTATACTATATTGCCACATTTTTTGTGTATGTTTAATATTACACTGCTTTGTCTTCATTTACCCTTCAGTTACTGAGGTGAAAATTCTGACCTAGAGCATACTAATTACTTGGCTTATTAGCTTCACATTATATCAGTAATGGGGTGATAGCCAGCATAATTGCTATGACTTGAAAAATTATGCTTTGCTTTACTATCACTCTTGGATGTTCTCAATTTTTTATAACTCTTCTAAGGTTGATAGAATTTTTATATGTATAACTTAAAAATACTTGAGAATATTTTCCTTTTGAAGTATTCTTTCAAATATTGAAACAAAATCTTCAAAGAATAATAGTAGCAGTACAACTAGAGTTACAGCGATCATCTTTAAAATTTTTGTTGTGGATTGTGACTTTTTCACTTAATTTTTTAGTTGGATATTATTAATTTATCTTAAAATGTGTTAAACTATTGCCTTTTAAGTTGAAAATGTAATATAATTTGAAAGTGATCAAGCTGTAGTGGATTATCATTTGATTTCTTTAATTGGTTCATTATATGATTTATTTTATGGTCATCGACCAACCACAGATGTCCTTCCTAAATACAATGCCTGTTTGCTTGAAAAAATTGGTATGCAGATTTTAAGTAACCATAGTTTTGTTTACCTAAAAGCACTGATGTATTTTTTCATTTATTAAAGATTATTAAGAAAACAATAGATTATTGAAAGTAACTATCTGTTGTCTATACTGTACAACACTCATGATGTTTATTAGCTTCTTAAGGAAAATTTAAGAAAAAGGGATGGCACTTATTTTTTCTAATAAGCATTATGCATAACTCTCACTTAAAATGGTAGGTTTTGAGTTTTAGGACACAGTTGTATTCATTCTTACATGGACCCATGTCAGTCACAGACAAGGCTTTGAGGCATCCATAAACTTCATTCTAACTCTTCCAATATAATTAGTATGTTGAGAAACAAACCCAATGGCTTCAAAATAGTCCATTAGATAAATATGGAAGGATGTAGATAACTTTAGATTTAAGAAAGTAAATAATCCATATATAAGAATTCATAACTGCCAAGGACCATTGTTTGGTTAAACAATTACTATATGTCTAGTATTGCAGGCATTTTCTGAGGTGCTGGAGATATAGTGGAAATCAGATCAAAATAATATCTTAACCACAAGATGTTTCCAGTTTAGTTCTGGGATTGGGGAAATCCTATAAAATAAGTAAAAAAGTAGACATCTATATGGTACTAAAGGAATACATATAAGCATGAGAAGAAAGACAATGCCAAAACATGCCTTATAAATTGGAATAACTATTATAAAATGGAATTATTTGTGACTAACTTTACAGTGACTGCTACTTAAGAAAGTACTTCACAATTTTCTGGCATCAAAAAAAAGCAAAGAAATGTAATTGTTCACAAGAGTTTGGAGCAGTCAAGAAACTCCAAATTATCAAATTGCACTGAATTCTTCTCATTCTTACATATGCTTACATAGTAGGTTGGTTTGTAAAATTTTAGAGTCTTGGCTGGGATGGCAAAAATAAATTGATTATTGAGAACTGTTTTGAAGGTGACTCAAGATGATTCATATTCCACTATGGCATAATTTCAATACTCTAAGCAAATGTGAGTTTGGTCCCTTGATGCACAGCCTTATAAAAATTGTCATTTCCAGTGCATTCTATTCATAAAAACAACTCATAGGGCTAGCTCTAATACAAGAAGTGTTAGAATATACTCCTCAACTTGGTGAAGAACATATTACCCAACTTAGAAAAAGCAAAAATTCCTAAGTGACATGAAAACTGACAGGAAAGAGTTCGTGATCCCTTTTTTGTTTGTTTCAATGCAGCATTATGACATTATAGTAAAATATGGGAGGATTATGCAAATAGCATGCTCTTAAATTTCTGGCTAATACATGAAAAAGGTAAAATTTGACATTTTACTACTTTTAAAAAGTAATCCAATATGGTTCTGAAATCAAATTAGGACAAAATTAGTATAAAATATGTGTGCCGGAGCCATAGCAATAGTAACAATGGATAGGAAAGTGCCAACCTGAGTTAGATTCTTGGTACTACATATGGCCCCCAGAGCACACACTAGGAGTGATTCTTAAACTATGATACAGGGACTAATCTTTAAACAAATTGAGTGTGCACCTCAACCCCAGAAATGTGTTGGTAACGTTAAACAAATTTAAAATGAAAGAGAATTTTGCATTGATTAATTTATTTAGTGTATCTTGACTAACACTTCTTTCATGCATGGGACCAGGAAATTACTAGGATAGTGTTCTGTGCAACAGTGCGTTTTTTTTTGCCTGGTTTGTATTGATGGTCTTGACTTATTCATTTCTCGTAATGATGCTCATGGATTGCTTTTGTCTCCCCTTAAAAATTGTGTATACTGTTAATACAGTGAAAGAACAAAACAAGCAAAGTAATTTCAAGTGATATATTAGGAGAGATATAATAGTCATAAGCTCAAGTAAAATGAATAAGTCAGGAAAAATATTCAGAAGTAATGAATAAAGGACTGAAGATGTTTAGAAGTTGGGAAGACAGAGCTATCAAAATCAGAACTTGTGCATAGAAACTAAAAATAACCTAGTACAAATTATACTTCTAGGAGATAGAGATGATAAAACAGGAGAACCAGTGGCATTATACCTATGCATTTGTATTTAAACTGATGTTATCTGTTTAAAGACTATCTTTGATTTTAAGCCTAGCAAATATAGCTATTATGGAAATTTTGCTTTACACATACTTATGAGTTATTTTAGCTTTAGCAGCGCTCACTATAGAAAACTTAGCAAATAATAGGGTTGAAGGAAGAAGCAGGCAAGAGACTCCCTGCGCAGTCTCTTGCCCACACGCCTGGCTGTCTTCCCTGGGGCCCCTCGGAGGGGATAGGCTCCAGCCTCCCTCCCCACACCGAGCAGAGCTCCTGGCGGCCGAAGACCACCGGGCCTAGCTACAGCCATGCTCAAGGTCCCTCTCCACATGTTTGGACAGGCCTCATGCAAGAAGGTACCGGCAGAGGAACCCAGGTGTGTGTAATCCCATCAATGGCCAACATATAGAAAGAGACTTAAAAGCAAGCTCTCAGAAGCTTTAGTATCTTTAGGCTACTTCTCCCCCTGGGAGAAACTGGTAGTCTTCTGAGAGTTTCCTGCACACATGGGACAGCCTTGCAAGCTTCCCATGGTGTATTCATATGCAAAATCCAATAACAAGCTGGATCTCATTCTCTGACCCTGAAGAGCCCCCAGTGCAACATCCTTAGGAGGGCCAAGTCGAGATAGACTTCTAAGATATCAGGGAAAGGATGAAATGAGATGTTACTGAGCCTGCCTGAGAAATCGGTGATTAATGGGATTTCATGATTCGGGGGAACTTGCAAATAGCTACCATGGAAACATTGATAAATGGTCTTGGGAGCTTCACTATGTAAGCTATAGGAGAAGACCTTAAACTATGTACTTTTCCTGAAATTTCAGATAAGAAGAATTATTTCTCAAGGGCAAAGAAGACCTTGAGAGTATTTTAGGCCAATAAAAATACTCTGTAAATGGAAGGTGTTTTAATAACTATTCTGTGATTTTATGAGGGTGATAAGCCAGCTCAATAAGCTTCATATTCAGCTGAGTTCCATGTGATCTGTGGAAGAATAAATGTATTCTGGAATAAAAATGTCAGTTTAACATGTAAATAAGCTGTGCTAGCTTAGCACTGAAACTCTATTTCCACTAATATTTCAGGTTCATTAGGGTAGCCTTAAACATATGGTGAAAAGTTGGTTCTGGAATTGTTTATTTTCCAATTCATAGTCCTGAATTTTTATATCAGAGCCTTACACTCAAAAAGTTGCTTAATTTTTAAGACTTAAGACATATTATTTTTAAAGTGTATTACAACATCATGGATTTTTGTAGAGAAACAATAAAATTCCTAAATTACGGTGAATCCAAAGATGAACAAAAGCCTTAAGGATCCTTTCCTTGAGTATTCTATCTCTAAGAATTACATTTATTCATAAAATCAAAGCAGAACTAATGCTTCTGGAGAAAACATGTTTGAGTGTTTAGTACCAGACATTATTATTAGCTAGAGAAAGAGAATTTTCCTGCTCCAAGAAGTTCAGATCTTAAAAGACAAACTAGAGAGCTATGAAGGAGAAAATGAGATCTTGAGGGCATGGTAGATAAGTGTAAAGTGGAAATGGATATGCACCCAGGGTTATGTTCTAAGAGATGATGTGTATTTTTTTTTAAAGTGGAATGTTTGATTTTTGCCAAATTAGGGTTACTATGTACCTAACAAAGAAAGTGAAAACATCTGAGGGCCAAATGCACACTGTAGAGAAATATGATTCAAACCTTTTTAAAAGTTCAACAAAGAATTCTTTCTCATAGAGAATTTAAGTGCTTTTTACTAATTGGGTCAATAGAAAATAATAATTAATTACTCAACACTCATTAACAGAACAAATGGCAATTTTATCCAGAAGAGGAGATTTGATGGGCAGGAAATGAGGGAGATCTAAATGTTCATAATTTGCAGGAGTTTGCTATTTCGGAAACTGATCTGAATCTTTTATTTCATGTCAATATTCACAATAGTATACTTCACAGTAGTACTACTTTCCTGTTTTTCAGAGGAAGTTACTGTTTCCCATGTGCTCATTACATGTAGAATGTCATATTAGAGACAAACTGAGTCCATCAATCATTAGAATGCATACATCTACTTCTCATGCTAGAGAAAAAAAAAACAAGAAGTTCTCAAAATCCTAGTGGAGAAGAAATGGAAAAATATGTAGTGACTTTGGCATGTTATAGACATCACACTAACATCAATTTATGTGAATGGAGAAGACATATATCACAGCCTCAAAATTCATAGTAAGTAAGTAGATACAGTTTTACAGAAATCCCATTTTAAATGCTTGTATCACTTGTATCACTTGTAGTCCCATTGATCTTCGATTTGATTTGCTCAAGCGGGCGCCAGTAACATCTCCATTTGTCCCTGTTCTGAGCTAGTGTAGCCCAATGATACCTGCTTGCTCCAGGAACAGAAAGAGCCTCAAATCGTTCACTCAGAGATTTGACGAAGAAATCTGAACATCTAGTTGGTGGGCGGCCACGAGGTCTTCTGATGTCCCGTGGAATCCAGTTGGTAACAGCTCTAGTCCAACAGTGGTCTCTGAATCGCATGAAATGACCGGCCCATCTGATTTTTGATGCCTTGGCAAACGAGACAGCATCCCTGATTTTTGACCGTCGACGGAGGTCAGAACTCCGAATTCCTTCTCTCACTTGAGTGAGACATGATATTCCCAGCATAGCTCTTTCGATTCCTCTTTGGGATACCCTAATAGCATTCTCATCCTGCTTGCTTAGGGCCCAGGTCTCTGAGGCATATGTTAGTGCAGGAAGAATGGTGGAATGGAAAAGATGTGCCCGGAGTTGGAGGTTCTTCGTTCTCTTAACCACTTCTTCAATGCTCTTGAATGCATTACAAGCTGCTCTCTTCCTCCTGTGCAGTTCTGGCACCAAGTCATTCCTCATGTTGATTTCTCGACCCAGGTACACATAGCTGCTGCATTTTAAATGCTAAGGTTAGCAAAATAATATAGATAGAATGTTTCTTAGTTAACATCTCTACATTATTTATGTAAATTTTTCCATGAGACATATGACAAAGCTTAATACTGAATTACATGGCAAAATTTAGTCAGATCATGTGCCAGATTATTAAGCAGTTCTAAGACTCCTGGAATCAAGAACAATAGGTCATTACATTGTAATTTTATTTTGTGAGACAAATCTAATGTCCTAGGTTGTTATTGAAGAGGTATCCTCTACACATTAGGTGGAATGCTAGGATATTTGATGCTTATATCATGTTTTTAAATACAAAAATTATCAATATTAAAATAGGTTCTTATATTTTACCATATGGCAACCTAATATTTATAACAAATATTTTAATATTTCATATAATAATTTAATATTTAATTTGGACAAGCCTCATGCATGGGGGAGCCTGCAGAGGAACCCAGGTGTGTGGGACCCAGGGCCGAGATTTCCAAGGCTGCTTGGATAAGGACCGAGCCTCTTCCACCCAGATTCCCCATTTTCCAGTAGCTAGGCAGTCATACCCAGATACTACCCCCAGAGCTGTGTAATCTCATCATTGGCCAACATCCAGAGACTATAAAATCAAGCTCCCAGAAGAGAGCGACACAGTTTCTTGCTCCAGCGCCTGGCTTTCTTCACCGGGGACCCTCAGAAGGGACAGGTTGCATTTCCCTCCTCCCACCCACCCCCCGAGCAGAGCTTGACAGTTGAGGACCTCTGGAATCCAGCCTCGGCCATGCTCAAGGCCACTTTCCACACATTCAGTCGAGCCTCACGCATGGGGGAGCCGGTGGAGGAACACAGATGTGTGGGACCCAGGTCCGAGATATCCAAAGCTGCTCGGATCGGGACTAGGTCTCTCCCACCCAGATCTCCCATTTTCCATTAGCTAGGCAGTCACACCCAGAGACTGCCCCCGGCACCATGTAATCCCATCAACAGCCAACATCCAAAGAATATAAAACCAAGCTCTCAGAAGCAAGACATCTAATAGCCTAGTTCTCCATCCTGGAGAATCTGACAAGCTACCAGGGGTCTATTGCTCATTTGGGAGAGCCTGACAAGCTCTACATGGCGTATTCATATCCAAAATACAGTAACAGACATATACATACCTCTCGGAGAACCCAGCAAGCTACCGAGAATATCCCGCCCTACCGGCAGAACCTGGCAAGCTACCCATGCTGTATTAGATATGCCAAAAACAGTAACAACAGGTTTCATTCCCCTGACCCTGAAAGAGCCTCTAACCATTGTGAAAGACAAGTAAGGAGAAACTGCTAAGATCTCTGGGTTGAGTGTAATAGAGACGTTACTGGTGTCCACTCGAGTAATTCGATGAACAACGGGATGAGAATGATACAGTGATTAAATATATTACCTATTCATATAACTTGGTTGTTTTTTGGGGGGGGCACTCTCTTGGTTCTTTGCTTGGGAATCACTTTTGGTAGAACTTGGGGGAACTGGTTTAGATTCATGCAAGGTAAGAGACTTACTCATTGTACTATCTCTCCAGCCCTAATTTTCTCCTATCTAAGCAATCTTATCCTTTGCTCATGTGTGTTATATGAATTTATACTGCATTTATTTTATAAATGAATGGATGAAAATTAGGATTCATAAACATCCTAATAAACATCCTCTCCCTCAACCTTTTAACATTCATTTTAACCTATCATACTTGTCAAAGTAGTTGGCAGGTGCTATATAAATATTCAGATATATACAATCTATGAATATTTATGTGCTAAAGTTGCATTTATTTTTACATACCTTATAAATAAATAGGCAAAGGCCTGCAAAAGAGAACAATTTAGTCATGTCAGGTGGTCTATAAATAAATTCATCTCTGTGTGATATGAATTCCGGAATGATTCAAAGTAGAATACTAAACAACTTTATCTTACAAATTGCTTAATTAGGGGTGGGGGAGATAGTAGAGCAGTTAGGGTGTTTGCTTGCATGTGGCTGACCTGAGTTTCATTCCAGGCATCTCTTATATTCCACAAGTCCCAACAGGAGTGATAATAACGAGTCAGAAGTAAACTCTGAGCACTTCCTGGCATTGCCTCAAACAAAAACAAATTACCTAGTTTATTTTAAAATCTCTATAGTTAACATGATTACTGAAAATAAATGGACTTTTTAAAATGTATCTTCAATAATTAAGACATTAATATTGCATTAAGTATTATAGTACTACAGTACTACAGTATTAAGGCATTAATACTAAGACATTAATAATATTAAGACATTAAGATATTAATGCATTAATTTTCAAAATAATTAGAAAAAAACTAAATATTATTTGTATTTAAAATATAAAATTAAATAGTAGTTTGGTAAATAGAATTTAGTGAAGTTATAAGAAAATAATCATACGGGTTTAGGATTTGTGAGCAAAGAAGTTTGAACTATGGTTCCTATGTTCCTCATTCTTATTTTAGTAGACAAAATGATGAATTGTCTAAATGTTTGGATAGAAGACATTGCTAGCTGCTCCCAATTCATTAATGTGATGTCTGCATATAAAAGAATAAACATTGTTCAAAGAGTAACTTGCATTTCAGTAAAATTATTAATTTTATTTTTGCTAGAATCTTAGCATTTCATTTAGTGCAGTATTTAGAACCTTAAGCATATAATTTGAAAGAGTACAAAACACTTTAATAATGGCAGCTTTTATTTTCCTTAAAATAAAAGCAGAGGAATTTCTCAAATTTAATTCAAAATTGTTTACTTTCAAAGGAGACTTATGGAGGTAATAAGAAATTTCTTTACACTAATCAATATGCATATGCTTTCAGTATCATTTAAAATTAAAGTACCTATATTGAATATCAAGTTGATTCTTACAAGAAAAGAATATTCACTTGTATCATTTGTCACCCCGTTGATCTTCAATTTGCTTAAGCGGGTGCCAGTAACTTCTCCATTTGTCCCTCTCGAGTGATAGTGTAGCCCAGTGGTATCTGCTCGCTCCAGGAACACAAAGAGCCTCAACCCGTTCATTCAGGGTTTTGACAAAGTCTGACTATCTTGTTGGTGGGTGGCTATGTAGTATTTTGATGTCCTATGGAATCCAGTCGGTAACAGCTCTAGTCCAGCAGTCATCTCTAAATTGCATTACATGTCTAGCCCATATGAATTTTGACACCTTGGTAAACGAGACAGTATCCTTGATTCATGATAGTCGACAGAGGTCAGAACTCTGGATTCCTTCTCTCACTCGAGTGAAATGTGATATTCCAAGCAGAGCTCTTTCGATTCCTTTTTGGGATACCCGAATACCATTCTCATACGGTTTTCATAGGGCCCAGGTCTCTGAGGCGTACATTAGTGCAGGAAGAACAGTGGAGTTGAAAAGATGTGCCCAGAGCCTGAGGTTCTTTGTCCTCTTAACCACTTTTTCGATGCTCTTGAAGGCGTTCCATGCTGCTCTCTTCCTCCTGCACAGTTCTGGCACCATGTTGTTCCTCATGTTAATTTCTCAACCCAGGTACACATATCTGCTGCATTCAGAGATGTTCGTTCTATTGAGAGAAAATGGAACATCAGTGGTTGGTTCGTTTTTCAGGAACATTGTCTTCATGAGATTCAGCTGCAGTCTGATCTCACACTCCTGGTCAAAGTCCGCCAGCATTTGTACCCCTTGGCTAATGTTTGCTGTTATTAGAATGATGTCATCAGTGAAGCAGAGATGGTGTAATTGCCGACCATCCATCTTTACTCCCATTCCTTCCCATTCCATTCATCACATGCCATTCTTGAGGGTGGCACTAAAGAGTTTTGGTGAAATTAGAAAAGAATATCAGGGACAAGCAAGATAAATCTTGACGTTGAAATATATATGATATGATACTTCCAGGAAACTTTCTTCCTATAAACTCTGATACTGTTACTCACTGTAGTATCTAATCTATACCCTCCATTGTATTTCTCAGATATCACAGCATTTTTCCATCCCTGTGTTAATCATTAATACACTTTCCAATTAAATAAAATTATATGTAAATGTATCATTTATGGACACATATTGCACTGTCAATATAATATTCAGATAAGAACCAAATGCAACACAGAATTATTATTGTTTGAAGAACATAATCCTAAATTTTCTTAAAAATCACTCTACCATAGACTCTTGCACAAACTTCCAAAACTAAAAGCATTCTAAATTGGTATAATAAAAAATTCAGTATGCATTTTTTTCTGAGAAAATTATCTACTAGCTTCAATAGATTTTCAAATAACATGAATCACAAAAATAAAATAAATACTAATTATAATCTTTATAAACATACTTGGGAACTAATATAAAATGTCTAGGTATATGTAATTTAGTATATTATGATTGTGTAATTTGTTCCACAAAGCTCAGAATTCAATAAATAGCAGTTTATTTCAGATTAGTCTAGATACCAATTTTACCAAAAGTATAATTATTGCACATTATATTTTAACTTGATGATTATATATTGCATAATAAAGCCATCTTCCTTATTTCCTTGTTTATCTTTTGCCATAGAAGCAATTTCATAACAAATATTAAGGTATACTAGGTTGACTATTATATGTACTGTCTAGTTCATAGCAACATTACTTCTAGAAGAAACTAAAGTACTGAGTATGAAATAACAAGCTTAAATTGAACTTTCTGAAAAGTCAGTCCATTCACTGGAAACTGTTTATTTCCCATGACTTAAATGGCGTTCTTATGGACAATAAACCACAGAATGTGAATAGTCTTCACAAAATGTTTGAGAGGGTCACTGAAACTGTGCAAGAGATAAATGCATTAACTTAAAAATTGCTTAGTTTAGTCCTTGAGAAATCTGCAACTTTTAAAGTACACATTTTTACTTTTAAAGCCCCGAGTTGTGGAAGATTTTCTTTGGTGGACCCAAACCGAACAGAATGCTTTATTCTTCTAAAGTATTTAACTTTCCTTTAGCCACATGAAAGCCATGACATGCTTTTAAGGATGCTTGTATTACTAAAAAAAAAAATATATATATATATATATATGTCCAAGTAAGTCTGATTAATAAGTTCTAATCAAATCTAATATTTATAATTCTGTTTCAAAATATTGCATACTTATAAATACAAAGTTATCAACAATATTTGTTATTGATTACTTCTATATGCTAGTCAAAGTGCATTTTGAACTTGAAAGATATTTTATCAGCTATGGAGTATTTGGGATTTACTGAGTGCTCTCTAGCAATTGCAGATCAGCAAAGTAGTCTTTCAACTGCACTCTTGAGCTCCTCATAGTATATAATGTTATATTCTCTGAAAAAATATTTTCAGAAAAATGAAGTATAACATTTAATGGATTTATTCTAAAAAATTAAATGGGTGACTGTGCAGTCTTTAAATTACCTTATTGTATATTTAATTTAATGCATGTTATATATTTTGAGGAAAAATGAGCCACAAAACTTCCAATTTCTACTTAAAGTATTTTTTTCAGAGACTTCTTAGTAACATTCTAAGTATCAGGTATTCTTTTAAATATAATGCCTTTTAGTTTTTTGCTGTAATTAGATGCAGAAAATGATACAGATGCAGAGGAATAGGTATTGAATATTTGGTCTAACCCTAACTGTGTACCCTTAGTGTGTTTGCTGAAAGATAAAGTGTTAAAATAATTAGGGAGATTAAGACTTTGTTTTAATTTAGAGAAGGCCCAATCAATAGCATATTTTGTTAGAAATAGATAAAAAAATTAAAAAAAGAAGACTTAATGATCATATAAAATGTTCTCTTTAACTAAATACTTAAGACCTAGAAAGAAAAGATTTGAGATTTTCCTGTTAAGTTTTATTGCACAAAGGTCATATTCTAAGCATCTATTTTTTTTCAAATATACTGGAATGCCACTTTAAATTTGTTATATAAGTCAGATTGAACACAACAGGCAACAATAACAAAAGTAATGCAATTTAAATGTTAACTTGAGAATTTGAGGTGGAAGCTTATCCTTCTGTATGTAACATCTTTGAACCAAATTCAGGCAATGAAAATAAATCAGTATGTTCCTAGAGAACATAAAAGCACCATTTCAAAGGGAACAGGACTGATAAAGATGACATGACTCAAGTTAATGGTTCAAAAGTAGGCTTATTTTTTAAAGTAGCGAAATCAATTCTTGAATTCATACTACTCACTATAAAAAATACATGAAACTACTTTAAAAGTCAAATTTAAGTTGTCATGTTTTCATAAGTTTTCCATTTGATAAAATAAAAGGCTTTCTGGAAAAAATAAAATAGATTATAACAGAGCAAGCATTAATGGTACTTTGCAGAATTTATATTTATATTTGCTAAATGGTCATAGATATTTTGAAATCCAATTTTCATAGAATAGTAAATGTTGATATACATTTGTATATATATCAACGTTTTCCCTCCATGGTTTATTCTTGGCTCAGGACCAGGAATCACTTCTGGGGAGCTTGAGGAACCATATGTAGTGCAAGGATCCAGAATTAAAGTTGGGTCGGCCTTAAATAGTACTATCACTTCAGTCCAAGAAGAAGCATACAATTTTAATAAATATAAAACACTAAAAATATGATAAGTTAAATTTTGAAATTGTTGATAGTTATGATATGGATAAAAGTACTCTTAAGAACTAAATGGTTTATTTCTGGTATGTTGTTAAAGAAAATATATCCTTGGCATTAAGTCAATTATAATAGATTAGATTTAAAGTTAATGACAAATTTTTTAAAAAACTATAAAATATATAGAATTGATATATTGAAATTGTAATAACTTTATAGTTACAATGTGAATGAAAGCTTGTTTTCCTATGAAGGGAAAGCCTGACTCTGGTCCTACAAATTAATGCAGCATGTGTGAGTGTGTGTGTGTGTGTGTGTGTGTGTGTGTGTGTGTGTGTGTGTGTGTGTGTAATTAACTGTGTCTTATTATCTTTGACACCGCACAAGCCTCATTTCCAACTGTAAGTTTAGGACCTATATAAATGTAACAAAAACCTCTGGGGTGTATTCAGCTATTGAACGCAACTCAGCTGGGCTGCAATGTGGCTTAATAAACATGTTTTGGGCATTTCCCCCCCTCTTCTTCCAAGGGCATATCTTTGTCTCAAAATTTTGTTGCCAAGTTTTCTGCAACAAATTCACATCTATGAAAATTTTTATGTCAAGTACTCTAATAGAAAACTCATAAAAGATAAGAGCCAATGTCAACATCTAGTTAGCAAACGACCCTTTCTGATGAATGAATTTCTTCTATATGCCTACCAGTAACTTTTCCAAATTTGCTTTTATCAATGTATCATGCAGTATACACATATATAGACATATTTTATATAAATTATGCATTCAACACCCAATTTTAAGATTTATTCTTTGAAGAAACTAAATTTAAGGAAGATACATATTTCATGGCAATAGTTTGGATGTAGATTCATATTTTAGCAATTGAAAGATATTTTATTATACTAGATAATGTATTATCATTTTTATTCTAAGTATAAACTACTGTGTGTTTTGATGTTTCTTTAATAACCTCCTTCTGAATATTCTACTAATTAGTTATGACAGTGTAATATTTATTTTAATAAAACTGGCAACTTATCTAAAACTGGATTATTTTCCTTTACTATGCAATGATATTAAAGCAGAGTGAATTGGTCATTGGAAGTTTATTGTTATACATAACACTTAATTTGTGCTAATAGAGCTAGTTTGAATCACCCACAAGTGTTAGCATTCAAATTTCATAGCTTGGGAAATAACAGTTTTATATATTCTACCTAATACACTCAAAATGCATTCTAGTTACAAATATAACATTATTGGGTAACTCCTAGTAAACTGTATTTCATTTTGTTATGAATACGCGTACAAATAATTCTTTGCTTTTCACAGTTTCTTTTAGAACTGCTTTTTTTTTTTTTTTTTTTGCTTTTTGGGTCACACCCAGTGATGCTCAGGGGTCACTCCTGGCTCTGCACTCAGGAATTACCCCTGGCCGTGCTCAGGGGACCATGTGGGATTCTGGGAATCGAACCCGGTCGGCCATGTGCAAGGCAAACTCCCTACCCACTGTGCTATCACTCAAGCCCCCAAGAACTGTTTTTTACTTTAAACTAATATGATAGTGGTAAAAAATACTAAATTATTGTCATTTATATAAGCTCTGGACTTCATGTTTATTGTCTCATAAAATATTATAGATTGAACTATCAATCACTTGCCATGAGTAAAGTCATCTCTTTTTATCTTGCAAAATATTAAAGGGTTAAAATATTTACTAATCTAATTTTTTATAATTTGAAATAAAGTAGTTGAATAAAAAAGAAATAACAATTTGAACTTGCAGGGAAACCGGTGCTAAGTGTATTAAGTAATACAGTAATTACCAACTCTAGTTAAACATTATATCTTCAAAATTATTCACTCTACTTGAAAATTTCTGATAATTTATAAAACATTCCCTATTATTCCTATGTCTCAGGCCCTGAAGACCACTTTTCAACTCTGTATTTCTGAATTTTCCTTTAAAAATGGTCAGCATATTAGGAAAACCATGCACTGCTTGTGCTTGTATTCCTTGTTCAGTTTATTTCAATTGACAAAATTGCCTCAATATTCATCTATGTAGTTGCAAAATGTATTCCTTCTGTGACTAATATACCAGATCTTATTCTTATTTACTTTGGATGTATGTATTCGTGTGTTTGATTGTATAGAAGCCCTACTGCCCTTTTGAGAAACTTCCAACTGTGAAGTATTACTATTTTTATTAGTAGTAATTATTTTGAAACCTCAGATCTAAAATAAATAACAATAATATAAAGAAATATGATATCCTGCTAGGCAGTAATTTTCAGGTACATGTGAATTCTTAACTTCAGGAGCTTCTAATCTAATTTAGTTTGTGTTATGCAAAAACTTCTGTGCAATTACTTTTCACCTCACCACCTTAGAAATTTACTTCCTTTAACTAGGACTGCTACCCTGTCATACATTGTTCTAGCATCCAGGGAGTATATCACCCACTTTGAAAAAGACATATTTATCAAGACCTTGCTTTATGTAAATTGCTATTTTAAATGACAAAAGTATGAAGAGGGTGTTCTGAGAGATGTCATAAGTGAAAACAGAGTGAATTCTCCTGAAAAATATTCAAATTGAGCACTCAGGTGTTCCTGTAAGCAAGAATATGTATAAAGTTGTAATAGAAAACAAATTTGTTGGAATAAGTAGAAAGATAAAAAATGGGACCTCATTTTTTGTTAATTTAAATTTATAATTATTCACTGAAGTGTGGATACTTTAATAAAATCCTTATTCATGAAATTTTCTAACCATATATATATAAAATTGCTACAAATATAAAAGCTCAACATAAAAATGAAGTGTCATAATTAATGTTATTGATATTAATGCAATTATGATTAACAGTGAGACCTAATTATCAGGTGAAAAATGGAATTTTTTATTTACTAGTTATATATTATTTTATAAAATTATGTACCAAAACTTTGGATCTTAAAGCAACAATATACTATTTCTTATGGCATTGTGAATTGACTGAGCTAAATCAAGATAGAGGGAGGTAAGATGTGACTAATTTGACTGAGCTGTTAAGTACGATTCTCAAATTCTTCTCATTCTTGTCTTCTATCACATCTTTTGTTTCAACATTGAGAAAATTTTATCTTGAAGATTTTACCCATGCTTTCCTCAAAATAATTTAAATACTAAGGTCCTTATTTCAGTTTGAACTGACTTTTGTTCATAATATGAGATAGGTACCTGAGTTCATTATTTCACATGTGATGGATAAGCTTATTCAAAACCATCTGTTGGAAAGGATTTTCTTGCTCCACACAACTGTTCCAGCTCCTTTCAAAGTTTAGCTGACCATATGTATGGGTGTCTGTCTCTGGCCTCTCTATTTTATTCTGTTGGTCTGAGAATCTATTCCAATACCACACAGTCTTGATTAATATAGGTGGGTGGTATAATTTAAAGTTGTGTAAAGAAAAAGCTCCCATTTTGTTCCCTCATATGGTTTTGGTTGTTTGAGGAATTTTAGTCTTTCATAGATATTTTATATTATTTTCTCTGTATCTCTAAGAAATGCCAATGGAACTTTATAGGGAGTTTATTGAATCTAAATGCCATTGGCTAAGCAAACAGAAGCAAAGATAAACAAATCATCAAATTAAGAAGCTCTACACCAAAAAACAATAGTAGAACTAAAAGAAAAAAAAAAACATGCACTGGAAGAAAGTATTGTCCCAAAGTCCTCATCTGGGAAAGGGTTAATATACAAGATAGAACTTTAGGGGCAACCACAAAACAAAACAAATAACTCTGTCAAAAATTGGGAGTAGTGCAGTGTGTATGTAAGGTTTTTGCTTTGCATGAGGCTGACCTGGGTTCAGTCCTCATCATCTAGCATCCCATATTATCCCTGCACCCTGACAAAAGTAATCACTGAGCACAGAGTCAGAAATTAAACTGAACACTGCCCAGTGTGGACCCCAAACAAAATAAAAAGAAATGGGAAGAAGAGATGAACTGACATTTCTCTTAAGAAGATATTAAAAATTACTCACCATCACTTATCATCAAGGAAATGCAGATCAAAACAATGAGATAATGACTTTTACCAGTGAGACCTGAACATATCAAAAAACACTAAAGCAACCAGTATTGTCGTGGATGTGGGCATAAGACACTAAAGTAACCAGTACTGTCATGGATGTGGGCTCCCTTTATGGTTGATGAGATTGCTGATTGGTGCAACCTTTTGAAAACATTACAGGTATTTCTCAAAACACTGAGAATTGAGCTTCCAAACATTCCAGCAATTCCATTTCTCAGCATCTGTTCCAAGGTCTACAAAACACTGTTTTCAAAATGTTCCCCTATGTTCAATGCAGCATTATAGACAATAACCCATAATCTGGAAATAGCTCATGTCTAAGATTAGCTGACTGGATTAAGAAATTATTAAACTTATTGCTTTAGAAAATACTTTAGTATATATTTCAATTGCCTAGAAGCTCATACAAGTTTAAAATATCTGGAAATTATTTTGTGATATAATTATTAGGTTTGAAAAGCAAATAGTGGGACCAGAGAAGTAAGTAAAGGGGTTGTCTTGTGTGCAGTAAATCTTGGTTTGATACCCCATACCACATTGTCCTCAAGAACTGCTGGGAGTGAACCCCGAGCACAAAGCTAGAAGTTATACCCAGCAGTGCTGGGTGTGGCCCACCCCTCAAATAAAGAGGAAGGACAATAATGGAATTTAAAGTATGTGATAGGTTCACTTGTCACTTGCATCACTTTTCATCCTGTTGCTCATTGATTTGCTCCAGCAGGCGCCAATAACATCTCCATTTGACCCTGTCATGTGCTAGGGTAGCCCAATGGCATCTGCTCTCTCCAGGAACATGAAGAGCCTCAAACTGTTCATTCAAGGTCTTGACAAAGAAGTCTGACCATCTCATACGTGGGTGGCCAGGTGTTCTTTTGACATCCTGTGGAATCCAGCAGATAAATGATCTAATCCAGCAGTTGTCTCCAAATCACATTACAAGTTCAGGCCATCTGATTTTCAAGGCAGTGTTCCTGATTGTCAATCTTCAATCTTCAACAGAGGTTGGAACTCTGGATTCCTTCTCTCACTTTTGATTCCTCTTTGGGATACCAGAATAGCATTCTCATTCTGTTTTCATAGTGCCCAGGTCTCTGAGGTGTATGTTAGTGAAGAACAATGATGGAGTGCCCAGAACTGGAGGTTCTTCAACCTCTTAACAACTTCTTCGATGCTCTTGAAGGCATTCCATGCCACTATCTTCCTCCTTTGCAGTCCTGGAGCCAAGTCATTCGTCAGGTTGAGTTCTCAACCCAGGTGCACATAACTGCTGCATTCAGAGATGTTCATTCCGTTGAAAGCAAATGGAACATCAGAAGCTAATTCATTTCTACTGAACATTGTCTTGATGAGATTCAGCTGCAACTCAACCTTTCCATACTCATAGTTGAAGTCGGCCAGCATTCCTGTTGCTTTTGTAATGTTTGGTATTATTAGAACGATGTCATCAGCAAAGCGGAGGTGGTGTAGTTGTCAACCATCTATCTTCACTCCCATTCCTCCCCATTCCAGTCGTTGCATGACATTATCAAGGGTGGTACTGATGAGTTTTGGTGAAATGGTATTACCCTGCAAAACCCCTCTCTTTACATAAGTGATCACTTCCTTGCACAATAATGAGATCCTGTTGATGAATCCATAAAATAGCTTGTGAAGGACCCTTATGTACTGAGTTTCAATGTCCTGTTTGGCTAGGGCTTCGAAGACTGCTTCAGTCTCAACAGAATCAAAGGCCTTCTTTAAATCAATGAATGTTAGTCAGAAGAGCATCTTGAACTCTTGTGAAACCTCAATGAGCTTGGTCATCATGTGGATATGGTCGACCATGCTGAATCTTTTTCGGAACCCGGCTTGCTCTCATGGTTGTTCTTCATCTAGTGTTCTGCCTATTCTATTCAGGATGATTCGAGTGAACAACTTGTAGACGATGGACAAAAGGCTGATCGGGCAATAGTTGCCCATGTCGCAGATGTCTCCCTTCTTGTACAACAGAATGGTTCTGCTGGTTGTCCTATCCTTCTCCAACTACAAAACCACGATGACTGCCCTCCGACATCTTGATGGATCTATAACATCTTCTGGAAGGACAATGGAGAAGGTTATCCATGATATCTACTCAGATCTCTTTGATAGCCACGTCCACTTGCCCACATACCAAATTCCGCAGGATGGATATGTCATTCCCAGCGTTCTCCCTTCCAAAATCTGACACACTATTTCATAAATAAAGAAGCATACAGCACCCAGTCCAGACAAGGTCAGACCTGTACACCTGAAAAATATGCCACTAGTACTTGTCAATATACTGAATTAGCCCTTAACATACTACTTGTCTGAATGTAAGGTTCCTTCTCAATGTAATAGGTTACAAAGATAAAAGACATTTTCTGAGTTTTGATGTTAAGTACATAACAGTTTGATGAGCTATGGTTGTATTTAATTCTTCTAGTAATTTGAGGGAGTGTGAATCATTGATAATAGATCTATTTTTCTTTTCAGCTTCTGTATATCTTATGTTCTATTATTAAGCAATCCTTGATGTTCCATTAAGAAAATCAAATAACATTTAGATTTACATCCTTTCTAGATGAATATTTCTTTTACTCCATTTTTTAAATTTTGGACTTTTTTTCTTTGTTTTGGGTGCCACACACCCCGCCATGCTTAAGATTTAGACCTGATTTTGCTCTCAGTGTTCAAGTTTTGGCAGGCTCTGGGAATCAAACACGGTGCTTAGGAATGAACTAGAGACAGACATATGCAAGGTAAACACTCTCTCTCTTGCCCTTCTAACTGGATGTTAAGAATGGTAAGACAGCCCCTAAGGGAAACCTGATTGGAAATTAGGAAGCACATAATCAGTACAGTAAAGATAATAAAGTAAATATAGAGATCCACTTAGATAATAGTAAAAAAAACGTTAATTATGCTTACTTTATCCATACTCTCTCCCTATTCCCTACACTCTCACTTTCTCTTCTCTCATATTAGATTCAGGAAGAAATGATCATTTCTGACACAAAAAGAATTTGACATTATTATCTTCATTTTTACTGTCTTTCTTCAAGTATGAGTTATATTAAAAAAAAAACTTGTTCAAAATGAGAAAACAAAATGAGAAAAAAAGTGAAAAGTGAGAAAAGAAAAGGATCTTAACTCAGAATACTTGGGATAAAGGACTTTATCTTTTTGGCATTATCACTTTGGAGCCTTGAATGGAAATGAACCTCCCACTCTCCACACTGTATCTGAGTAGAAAGTGATACATATTTTGACAGAAATGTAATAATATACATGAATAATATGGATTAAAAATCTCTTTGCCAAAAGAAAGAGAAGAACTTTCTTTAGAATTTCCCACTCAAATCGGAATTGAAAAGAAAAATAGTTTTAGTATCTCTAGGACATATTTGGCAAACCAAAACCATCTTGATTTGGCAAGTATAACTTGGCCAGTCCAATTCAAAGCTTATTCTTTCAAAACTCTTGTATTTCAGCTCAATAGGGGTAGTTAAGAATGCTAACTCTTGTGTGGAATAGTTCATGTCCAGATTGTTTGAGTGTAGGGTGAAGCATATAGCCAGGACATTTTCCTGAATCCTCATATCTATCAATATTTTTCTGTCCTTTCCCCCTACCCACTGGTAACTACCTGGTTCGATAGCCAGCTTTCTTTAGGACTTACTTTAAGTAAGTAACTTAAAGTTTGTTACTTTCAACAAACTTTATTGAAATCCAGCTTCTTAAAATGTCAGTCATGACAAAATATTGGCAAGAGTAGGTGTTTCCTGAACACTTAACCACTATAAATTAATTCAAAATTACCTATAAAACAAATCCACCAGTGTTTTTCTGAATTCAAGGTATTTACTATAATAGCACTGTTTCATATTGCATTCCTTGCCTATAAAGTTATCCTGAATAGAAAAGATTTAAGAAGACCTGATCTCAACAGACAAGTTACACTTTAAGATATGCTACTACTTAGTTTTTCCTTCCTAAAACTTAAAGCACCAATACTTATTTTGTATTGTATAGTGGATAGCATCATACTGAGAATGAAGCCTAGTCTCAGTATCGGAAAGACATCTCCTAATTTTTTGAAAACCTTCCACCACTGGTAACCATGGGGATAGAAAGGGCATGCGTGTTATTTCTTATTTTGTTGTTCTTGTTGTTGTTCAAACCTTCCTCAAATTTTACTTTCCCTTTCCTCCAAGCTCCTTGGCTATTTTCATATCTAGGCTCTCAAATGGACATTGGGAGGTATGAGAAATGGAAAAAAATAAGATTTAGAAAGCATATATGCTCAAATACCATTTTAACTTAAGTTGCTATATCTATAGTGAATCTTGCAATTTATTGTCTTGTGTTTTTATTTACATTGATTTGTATGTGTAATGCATGTCTGTATAGTATCACGGGTAGGAACCCAAGGTACTGGAAGCAGAAATTGTCTTTCACATTACATGTCTCAAGTTATGTCTCCAAAAATAAATACATTTTTTATCTCATCTCTTTACAAAAATATTCTACTGTAGAAATAAACATGCTTGTGTGCTATGCCTAAAAGCAAAACATGTCATAGATATTTCAATTCTAGAATACCTATAATTACTAGGTCAAGGTGCACTATGTTCCGTATTCTTTTAGATGACTATTTATTGTACAATTTTTTACATGAAGGTTTCCATAGTAACCTTGTCTGTAACTAGCTTCAGGATAGCCTTATACAGCTTTAGAATCATGAATATGTTTTATACACTTAGGAACAGAAAAGAAGTCAGGCGGGCTTTATAATTAATTTATATTTTATATTGGGAAGAATGGGTTTTGGGGTGCTAAGTTTCACATCTTGATGATGTCAATAATAATATTCTTTCTTGATTTGTGGGAGAGAGTGAGAGACATAGGCATAGAGATTCTTTTAACCTTTTTACCTCTCTCAAACAATGAAAAGATGTTAGCTACTCACTGGTAATATATTGACATCTCCCATATGTTTCTTTTTAAAGCACATTATATCTGACTGAAGTTTTTATTAGGTGTGATATATCAAGTAAGTACTCTCAAAACATGCTTATATATTGGATACAGAAGGAATTGCAGTGTATTTATTTGATTTTTGTTAATGATCATTTGTACTTTCTAAGGACAAAGACAGCATAGGCTCTGAGTAAAAAAGGTAAATGTTCTACCCTTAGTGTTTTCTAACAACAACAATAAAATATGAATGAAATAAACAGTTCATCAAAGGTAAAAGGAACTAGTGAATGCTATCAGGACAGCATTGGGATCACTGGGAACCGAGGGAATTTTTCATTCACTTGGAGTATTTAGGGAGGGTTTCTTGGAATTACCCAAAGTATAATGACTAAATATTTAGGGATAACTAAGAGTCTTTCAGCAGTTAGAAAGAGAATAGGAATGTTCCCAAAATGGCCCTGGAGAATTCTATAGTGCCAGTGACAATGAAGTACCTCATGCACCTCTGTGACCAACACACACTCACTTGAGAAGATGCAAAAGACATTCAGATATTGTTGGACATAAGTAGGAGAGAGAAACACCAATACACAACATCAGAACAGGGCAAGAGATTGCATGGTTGCCTACCAATCCAGGGACTTTGCAGAGGGAATAATAGAGACTCTGTGGAAGCACGCAATATTGTCCTTGGTGAACCCAGAGTAAAGAATTTGGGTTCTCCACGCAGGACAGACTCCAGTAAAGTGAACAATAGAGATAGTGCTCACATTAGTCTTTCCCTTTCCCTTTCCCCACATGATAGCTACCAAATAGTGAAAAGTGTGACCTTCACAATAATAAAATCTATTTCTCTTCATAGAAACATATTTAGTTGTAAATAATTTAATGATTAAGATAGAGGCTACTTATCAAAAGCTTTGGAAGCAGAATGAAGAACCAAATGAAGAACAAATCAGTGAATTTATGGGATGGCAAACTTCAGATTATTCAGGTAGTAAAAGAAAAATTCAGTTGCATAAGTAAATAAATGGAACAAAAACTATCTGACTTTATTAGGAAGGCAACACAAGGATACTAGTTGTTCAAAAAGTAAGATCTCAAAGCTCATAACTTTTTATGAGATTCATTTAAACTACAAATGCAAGCATAAGTAAAAGAATTAATGACAATCCACATTTCCTTGCAGAAGTCTCTCTCCATCTCCTCTCTATAAATTTTGACTGACTCCTTTGCTACTGGGCATAGGAATCCCTGAGCATAAAGCCAAGAGTAATCCCTGAGCACTGCTGAGTTTGCATCTCCAAAATACAGTTGGTGATATTGTTAGTGATTCACTTGCCCTGAATGTATGAATTATGTATTTAATACCTCAAACCACAAAGAAGAGGGAGAGGGAAAAGAAGAAGAGGAGGGGGAGGAGGAGAGAAGGAAGATGGAGGAGGAGGAGAAAAAGGAAGACAAAATACAAAATAATAAATAAATAAGAATTTGATATGCATCTGTAATTAGGACTACACCAGAAGGAAACTGACCTTCCTCATTAAGACATTCACATCATTAAGATATTCACTCTCCTGCTTCGTCAAAACTAAGCATGAAGAGGGCACATTCTGTAGTGACTCAAGCTCCACTAGTTTTCTTCATTTGAAATACAATGTAAAACTTTTTACATAATGAATATTTATTAGACTCTGATGGAACAGATTTGAGAATATTTCTTGCCACTTTTAAGGTTCACTAACTTCATTTGTGGATGAAAGAACTGAAATAGGTAATTTAAATTATGTGGAAGAAGTGGAAGATCTAATATTCTTATAATTCTCAATAATTCAAATGCCTTTCCAGTGAGTTCCTTTCTGTAGGCCATTCTCATTGTGTTATGATTCATCATATCTTAAAAAAAATAAAATCTGACCTTTCTGTTAACCCTATGACAACTGTTCCTAACTACCTTTACAGTCTGCAGGTATCTTAAGAAGTCCAGTAGTGGCTGGACCAAAAACAATATATAATTTTATTTTATGTAACTCCTGTAAATATATTTTAAACATTTAAACTGGAAAATAGAAAAATAAGATAGGGAAAAATACTTTAGGTCATTGGTTTCCAACATTTTTACATCTGTGACCAGGATTGAAAACCACAACTCCACAAATAGTTCAAAATTATATTTTTTGGGCCAAATAATGTACATGGAACTTCTGAAAATTAGGAGTTTGTATATACCTTACATATGCCAACAAATGTGTAAAGTATTTTGCACCTTGTAAATAATTTGTCCTCAAAACCTTCCGGTGATATGAATTCTAATTAAAAGTTCATTTTATTTATTTCAATTTTTTAATTAAAAAGGAATGTATTAAAGGTATAGTACTAAAGATAACTTGCACCTATTTTGTATATCTGATTGGGATTAAGTGAAGATTAAAAAAAGATAATTTGTACAATAAAGCTTAATCTGATTTTTCTCTTTGCTGTTTTTCACAACTTTATTAGCTCAGTTAGAAAATTTTGCACAAAAGTTTGAATGGCATGTCTTTCTATTTCAGATATTCTACTTTAATGAATTTTTTATTTTTACTAAAAGAATTCAGACAAACAGCATTTTTCATGGAAGATTTATGCCTTAGGCTCTGAAATTATCTGAGGCCATGCTACTCTCCTCCAGGGCTTGGTTCAAGAGACATTCCCATGATGCATACTTTGATGTACATTAAATTTATTCATTTTTAATGCTATTTTATAATTTATTTTAGCTTTGATTCTGTTCTATTTTTATTAATTGTCTTTTTAAATATTCTCAGGGACTTTCTAGAAAAGTATATTTCCTCAGTATTTAATCACATTATTTTCTAGGTCATCAATTTAAAAGGAATCAGAACACATTTAGATCCTTAGACTGTCACTAATTAGCTGTGATCCCTACATTGAAAATATAATCACTTAACCTATCTAAAAGTTCTTTTGTTATAGAGTGATTTGGCATAAAATTTTCTTCTAATTTCTTTTTCAACTCTAATAATATGCAAGTGTCTATGTCATCTTTCTTATGTTCGGTTCCCTATATATAAAATATCACAAAATCTTGATCTAAAACCCGATCTAGTTTTCTAAGGATTTTCATTTAGAGACATCACTATTCTTACATATAAAGGAAACATTTATGAGATTCTGACAAAGCTATCAAGTTATCATTTTTATCTCATTGTTCCTATGTAAAATGGTGAAACACTTACCAAAATTTATATGAACTCATTCTAATTCATCCAAATATTCTGTACTACTGTAACAGTGGAATCCAATAACTTTTGGGTCCTTATGGATATGTAAAATTATCATGTTGATCACCAAAAATCATCAGTGTTCAAACTCTTATTTAAGAGCTTGTAAAGGCTTATCTGTAAGCTCTTAGCTGACCTCGAAATAGGAACTTCCCATCTGGGATAGCAGCATAACTCTTGTTCCTCTTCTCCATCTCATTGCTCTGCCTTTCTGCTTTCAGGTCACTTGCTGGTTCCAACTGTCTGTTACATCTCCCTAGTCTCTAATTACCAGTCATAAATTGCTGATCAGTTGTGCATGTCTAGTTTAACATTTCCCTGTTTCATTCCTCTGTGTATTATCTCTTTGTCCACTGATATAAATCATTGTTTTTCCATATGTCAGGTTAAATGATTTTCTTTTCACCATCAGTCCACGATTCTGTGTGCAGGCATCATCCATCCATGACAGGTTGTGGTTGAACACTTACTACACCTCTCTTGACATGAGCTGCTCATCTGTATCATCTGCAGATCCTGCTTTCCTATGCAATGGCCTACATTTGTATATTATCTATCCATACCTTCAACTGATTCTGTTATCTGACGGACTGCATCCAAATAAATGAAACCTTAAAATAATAAACTGGATAATTGAATTGTCTATATTATCTACGGCACACATCCAACTCCACTTCCTGTTTTCCCCATTACACTACACTGGTCAGATAAACTAAAGCTGTAAGCCTTAGATTTTCTTGAGAAGAATTTGGAGTTGAAATTTAAATACACATATAACTATGGCTTAATATTTCAGATGTTCCTGATGGCATTAGCTCTTCTTTCATTTGCTCATGAAAATAAGGCACACTTGATTTTTGCTATTTTTTTAACAAGTTTTTAATTTCTGGCATCTCAGAGCTTTTGCACTTATGATACTTCTGGCAATAGGGCATTTGCTTCAAATATATATACATATTACATCTTATAATTCTTCTCAAAGAGGAATTTCTTTGCCATCTTATTTAAACTATCACTTCTCGCTCCATAAAATCTCTTCCATTTTCCATATGCTATTTTTCTTCATAGAACTCATAAGCGTACTCCTATACTATCTTACACTGTCTGTCTCCTCTGTAATTGAAGCTTCATGAAAGGGGTGAATACCATCCCTAGTGGCTTTCCTGCTTCTAACCTTCATTTTAGTAAATAATAACTCTATTAAAGTCTTCTCAATACCCATCTTCTCAGAATTCTCCTGACTGATGTGCCTGGAATTGAAATTTTTTTCAAGTTTAGAATACATTTAAATACTTTTACTCCACTAGTAGATAAAGTGAGAAGGATTATTTAAACACTAAATATGGTACTTGGACAAATGTGTCTATATGAGCAAATAAAATTCTTCTTTCCCAGATTAATCTTATTCAAAATCAATTATCATATATGTTTTTCATATTTTTGATAATCTAACTTATGGTCTTTATTATTCTTGGCTGGAGTGATAGCACAATTATTATTTATTATTCTTGGGCTGGAGCAATAGCACAGCAGGTAGGGCATTTGCCTTGCATTGCCTTGCGGCCGACCCAGGTTCAATTCCTCCATCCTTCTTGGAGAGCCTGGCAAGCTACCAATTTTTAAAAGATACTTAAAGTTTTGTGCTACCCAGGTGGATAAAGTACAAATGATATTCTGCTATTCTGTTGTTAAACAATTTCTTTCATTTATACTTTTTCTTATTTTTTCTTTTTTGAGCTAAGCATTCTTCTTACCACAATCAGACAGTACTCCACAATAATCAATTTATTCAATAATATTTAGTCTTTAAAAACAATAAATGGATAATTGTGAAGGATAGAAATCACACTTTCTGCCTTTATGGTGTATAAATATTGCAAAGGTGTGATCACAAAATAATGTGCGGGTGCTGTGACAAAGTGTGTATGTTTGGTGGCCTAGAGCTACCTCTCATCCTCCCCAGGACTCCTCAGTAGAGTCAGAGAGATGGGACCACAGCCACATGGTGAAAATGGCCCATTTAATTCTGAGCTGCTAGCATACTTATAGAACATGTGAAGGATTCAGAGGTGTAGGACTGTACGTCTGTGTGATTTACAGAGGTAAAACATTCCAGCAGAGGCAATTCTCTGGGATAGGTAAACTCAAGGAGATGCTTTGTATCCACAGGATATCTATATTGCTTCTCTTTCCTTCTAGTCATATATGTATCAAACAAGTCAAACAATTAGTCAAGCAATTAATTCTATGTCTTACCAATACTTGCAGTTTGTTTGGATAAACACAGTAAGAGATAAAGATCCCAAAGCTTAGTTCCCTGTGCTCGGAGAGCAAGCAAGACTTCTACCGTAAATCCCAGACTAAGTCTTCAGGTCCCTCCATCTTTTCCTTCCCCATTGGGGTCTTGTCTCTTAAGTCATAACAGTTTGCATGAAGACCATACATTTATGCTTTCTAAACTGTCCCATTTTTATGTCGGGGTAGCTTTGCCACTCACCCCAGGTCCATCCCAGTCCCATGGCAGGATCTCCCTTTTGGGGTGTTAGGAATTACAGAAACTGAAGCTTGAGTCGAGTAAATATTACAGTTACCCAGGAGTAGATATATCTCATTAAGATCTTTCTGTGTTTAAGCAAAGAACGTTTCTCTGTAGTAAAATATGGAAAGACTATAGAGGAAATAGAAAAGCAAGTACTTCACTACAAATACAAAATTCCAGAATTACCAGAAAATTTTGGCTTCTAAGTAATCAAAATTGACTTGGGGAACTGTGACAATGAGGTATAAAACACAAGAAAAGGTTAAAGAAAAACTCAGGGGATTCAGAATGCTTGCAGAAAGCACTGAAAGCTTTGCTGGGATGGAGAAAAGGGGCAATTCACTGATAAAGCCTAAAACACTTAGGGTTAATATCCAGCAGAAGGGAAAACTGATAAAATCGATGATAAGTCACATATTAACTGATACCTGGTCTATCATAGATTTATATCTACATGTATCTGAAAATGAATAAATATATAGATGAAGGGTGAAATGGAGAATAAAATAAATACATATGTATTATTAGATATGAATTCACGGTCCAGCAGACCTGGGTTCTATTCCTGGAACCCCATGGGGTCACCCTGAGATAAAATCCCTGAGCACAGACCCAAAAATAGGCCCTGAGGATCTTTGGTTCTCCCACTCACACCCAAATAAAAAAAAAAAACAGACAAGGTATAATTCCAGAGATCATTTCCTGTGACAAAAAATTAAATGGACTGTTCTATTATATTATAACATAAGGTTAAAAATGTTATTTTTAACATCCAAAATTAATGAAAAGTATATGCAATTTATTGACATGTTTTCTCTATGTTAAATTATATAAAATAAAATCATATTATATTTAAAATATTTTGAAATTAATAATCTTATAAAAGATACATAATCCAAAAGAGAGGTACATAATCAGAAAGGAATATTTCTGATTGAAAATAGATATAACAGGAAAAATAATTTGGAAACTGAAATAGAAGATGAGGTAGAGAAATATTTAGAAGGTGAAAATTGTTACTATTGCTTTACTTAAGCATTCCATTTCTTCCTACCTGAAATCTTTACCAATGTTTGCAGGCAGTTGCTCAGTAATTGGCCAAGCAGAGCAAAAGAAACAGCTATCTCAGACTATCTGAGATCACAGACTATCTCACCCAGGGATCCTTATCTGGGGGAGTCTTCATCAGTGCCAGCATTAAACTCTTTTCCTCTACAAATACTGTTTCAGCCAAAAACAGTAACAAGTCTCACAATGGAGACATTACTAGTGCCCGATCAACAAATCAATGAACAACAGGAAGACAGCTATAGTGCTACTGTTTCAGCTCTCTCGAGTAGTCACAGAAATAGATAATTAGAGTTCAGAACTCTCTTTCTACTTAAAGCTTATTCTATTTTTAAAATATTCAAAGCCTCACAAGTAAAGAATACATTTAAACCTTTCTAAAATAGTTTCATTTCAAATGTCTGTAGAGCAAAACAAACTCTTATCAGAACAAAAAGAACTCCTATCACGTGTGACAAAAATATCTGTACTTCGTGTATGCAAAAAAAGGTTAATATTCAAAATATATGAAGAACTCATAAAACTCAAAACAAAACCAAAAGCCTGGGTGGAGAATGAACAGATGATTTGAATAGAACACCTCCAATAAGACATATAGGTGACCAATAAGAACATGAAAAAATGTTCATCTTTTCTTATTATTAAGGAAGACAAATCAAAACAATGAATTACCACTTCACACCATGGAAATCCATTCATATATAAATATGAAATCCTGCCATTTGCAACATGTACGTACAGAATACTATGTGTGTGAAGAACAAAAGCTCAGATGATCACATACAAGCATCTTGTGATTTCAATCATTTGTAATATGTAGAAAAAATGTTAACTGACTAAGTTAAATCCCCCCAAATGATCTTTGTACCACTTATTGGTTACCAAAAGTGAAGAAAGAAGAGAAATGGATAAATTGAAAAAAAAGGAATGATTGTATGGTGAATGATTTTAAAGGGTGAACTTACAATAGTGTACACACATGAGTTTTATTTTATTTTGGTTTTGTGCCAAACCTGAAATTTCCTCAGAGATCACTCCTGACATGCTCAAGAGACCATACTGAATGCCAGAGCTTGAACCCAAATTGTTGCATGCAAGGCAAGCACCTTACCCACTGTACTATCTGGCTCCAACACACATAAGTCTTAATGATGCACAAAAATAAACTTAACAATTTAAGTTTTCATTTTCACTGCAGTAGATCAAATCCAGAACCTAACATATGAAAGGTGGGAGCTATACGACTGAGCCACATATCCCATCCATGTGATACTTATATAATGCTAAAATATAAAGCAAATTCAATAAAAATTTAAAAAGCACTGAGAGTTCTGAAATTATCTTTGTGATTTAAATTTTAAAAATCTAAATTACATATCAAATTTCCTAAGCATACTCTCATAAGTTTGAGATTTATAACTTTTTTTCCAACTATGCCTCATGCCTTTTCATTTATTTCTTTTTCATTTAGTTAACATTGGTTTACAACATTGTGTTAATTTAGCAGTATTATATCATACTTCTCAAACGTAGACGATCACACCATGCCTACCACCATATTCTAATAATCTTCCACCAACATCCAATCTGTTTTTCTCTACCTCCCACAATCTCAAGCCTCCCCCTTTATTAACCACCATTTTTCTGAGTCTAAGGATTTGTCTTGATTTTGACTTTTCTTTCTTTCTTTATATCATATATATGAGAGGAAATAATTTCATATCTGTCTTTCTCATTCTAACTTAGCTTATAATAATCTTTCCAAGTTTTTGTACATGTTGTTACAAGTGGCAAAAAATATCTCTAATCCTTAAATAGACTTCCATTGTGTATTGCTACCATGTTCTCTTTACTCAATTGTTAATCTTTGGGTATGTAGGTTGTTTGTAAGCCTTATCTGTCACATATAATGCTACAATAAACAGAGTTATGTATCTTTCAAATTACTGCTTCCATCTTCTTCAAAGAGCTACTTGAAGTTTAATTGCTGGATCGTTCAACAGCTCTATTTTTAATTTTGTGAGAAATCATGTTTTTCTTGAAGGCAGCACCAGTTTATATTTTCCATTCAGTAGTCTATGATGGCTCATTTTTCACTTCACCTTCCTCACTTATTTCTTGTGGATTTTTCAAACTATGGATAATTCTTACAGGTTTAGGTCTTTCTTATCTAATTTTTGCTTATATCTGCATTTCTCCAAAGTCACTGATGTTGGGCATTTTTATTCATGTGCCTGTTAGTCATCTGCATATATTCTTTGAAAGACTATTCATATCTCTTGCTCGATTTTTTAATAGACTGTTTCATTGTTGTTGATTTGCATGATTTATTTTTGTATTTGGATATTAAATCATTGCTTAATTTGTGAGTTGCAGATAACTTTCCCAAATCTGCAGGCTGTGTTTTCAAATGCATTTGTGGTATCTGATTTTTATCATAGAAGGTTTGTGTGTGATATGGTCATATTTGTCTGCTTTTTGTTTCCATTGTTATTCTAGTCAAATTCCAAAAACACAGTGTTAAGGATAAAGTGAAGGAGTATATTACCCATATTTCCCAAGTATTTTATACTCTCAGTAGTATGCAATTAACTTAAAATGGTTTATTAGACTTGAATTTAATACATAATTTATTTATTTATATTTTCATTTGAAATTAATCATGAAAGATTGTCACCAGTAAGTATTCATTAATACTTAACAAAATAAAAGTTTAAAATACAGTAGAACAAAGAAATAGATCAATGAGCTGCAGTGCATGCTTTCCATACAAAAGGCCAGGTTTGAAGTCAATTAAATGATTGGATGAAAGGAAAATTAAGTAAGTTTTAAAAAATATAAAATACAGGAATACATTTTTAAAGCAAACAAAATGTTGGAACAATTTTTGTATATTATATGTTTTCTGTCTAGAAAGAACTAAAATATATTATTAAACATATAAAAGAAGAATTGCCAAAACTACTTATTTTCAGTAGTTTTTACAAGGTGAGGACAATACGGCAGTTTGAGTAAAAAACTGAACATCGTTTCCCTCCTTGAAGACCTCTGAGTGAATAGTTGCTATGATTCATCGTCTAAATATTTTCAGATATTCAAAAAAAGCATGGCACTTGAGGCAAATTGGCAAAATTATGAAAGCCATTTATAGTAAAATTGAATACAATCAGTCCCTGAAGCTATTTTAGGTCCATTTGCTGGAAGAGCAGCAATAAATGATGAAGAGGGATCTAAGAAGCAAGGGAAGATAATGTTCCCTGTTACAATTTATCACCTAGATGTCTGTGCTTTTAATAAAATGAGTATTTTATATCATCTCCACCAATTCTGTTTTCACATGATTTGGAATAAAAAATATTTAGTTTATTTTGGGGATGACACCTGTCAGTACTCAAGGTTAACTCCTGAACCTCTTCTCAGTACTAAATATTTTTTATTATTATTAGATGTATATAATATGCCTCAGGTAGCTTGACAGTGGGTGTATTCAATATGCCAAAAACAGTTACAAGAAGTCTCACAATGATGACGTTACTGGTGCCCACTTGAGCAAATTGATGAACAACTGGATGACAGTGCTACATATTATTAGATGAGGAATAAGAGCAATAGTATAACAGGTAGGGTTGCCTTATGTGCAACCCACCAGTGTTCAATCTACAGCATCCAAACTGTCTCCAGAGCCCGCCACGAGTGATTCCTGAGCAGAGAGCCAGGAATAAGCCCTGAGCACTGCCATGTGTGGCCCAAAACACAAACAAAATGAATAAATAAAAGTGAGATGAAATAAATTGTGTTGTAACCACAGTACAAAAGTATCAGTAATTCAAATATATTTCAACTTTCATAATAGAGCAATAACTTTCTTATTTTTTTCTTATTTTAAAAATTTACATTATATCATACTGTTTGGATTGCAACCCTATTTTATTTTATCATTATATATTCAATCAAAATCCAAAATTATTAATGCCAATTCAGTAAAGCTATATACTTGATCTAGAAAGAATGAAAATTATCTGCATTCTTTGTATATATAGTATATATATTATAGTATGTGCATAATACTATACAACAAAGAAAACTTTGTTGTATAGTATTATGAACAAAATAAAGAAAAGTGCATTCATCAGCAAGTTTCACTTGAGCGTACTTTTCAATGTTTATAGACAAAAAAGAAAGCAATTTTAAAGAGTAAATAAAAGAATTTTGGTGCTAGAACATCTACTTTTTGTACTACGTATTAAGAAAATTTTAATATTTTTAACATGTAGAGTACCTGTTTGCTAAAACTCCACAAAAATGTTCAAACTATGATTTTGAAATAGAAAACATGTTTTTGTTAATAATTGATTTTTATGAAATGAAATTCAAAGAAGATTACATATTTTTCATGTATGATTTTAAGTAATCATCTCAAAATATTGTGATGTTATACATTATTAACCAAAGCAAAATAATTCTAAAGTTTATTGAAAAAAAATAATAGTAGAATTGAATTATTGATAGGTAAGTTAAGGAATTTCCTTAGAAAATCCTCTTAATAGCTCTTTCTTGAAAGGACGTTTTTAAGATTCAAAGTCATATCTACTAGTAGGAAAAAGCTACAATTTATCCAATATGAATTTGCATAATATATATGCCAATGACGATTGGACATTTTATTTATTTATTTTTGTGAAGCAACATATTTTCACTAAAACTTACTTAGATATATGTGAAAGGGGAGAAAGAGAGGAAGTATATGTTCAAGACAGATCAATGGCTTCTCCAGAATGGAAAAAGCAAAAAGACCTAGAGATAAGCAAGCAAGATAGACGGTAAAATATGGGCCTGAAGTGCAAGCCAAAGATAGTACATTTTAAATTACTCTTAATGTTTAAAATATTAGTATGCAATTTTTATAAAGTGATATGGTTAGAAACAGATAGTTCAACAGAAACGAGATTTTAGAAGATTTTCCAGCTTAAAAAAATAGCAATGGCCTGAGCCATAATACTGCAGGCAGAGTTATTCCCTTGCATATGACTGACCAGGGCTGTATACCAGCACTTCATATAGATCCTGAGCCTGCCAGGAGTGATCACTTAGTACAGAGTAGGAATAAGCATTAAGTACTACCAGATTTAGCCTGAAAATAAAACAAACTAAAATCAAAATGAAATTCAATAAAAATCATACTTGCACATTGAAGAACTGGAAAAATGACAATAGATTAGAAATGATGGAAAAGAAACGCACTTTCGAAAACCCAAATTTTGCAGGTGTTAATTTCATCTGCAAAACTGTATGAAGATATCTCAACTAAATAAGAAAAGAGCTTCCATAGATGGTTCAGTGATTTCACTTCTTGTTATCTACACACAAAAATTAATTTCAAAATATATATACTCAGTTCAGCACTTAATGTGATAAGTAAGATATAAAAACAACCCGAATGTCAAATAATGTATTAATGGGTAAAGAACCTTGGTTAATTACAAAATGACACACCAATGCAGCTATAAGAAAAGATAAAATAATGCAAATTTCTGCAACTTGAATAAAACTGGAGCGCATCATGTTAACTGAAAGAGAGAGGACAGACACCAAATATTCCTACTCATTTGCGGCATATAGAGAAAACAAAATAGGCACTATTGAATAAAACCACATTATGGCCCTGATGACAGAATAGATACTGCCAAGCAGTGAGGGTTGAGAGACAAGAAGGAAAGGCACACGAGAAGTAACCATAAGCACATTGGTGAGGCTCTTGAGCGCTATGGTGATGGTGAGGTGCAGAATCTCTTCATCAAAACTGCATTATTGTAAAATTATTCACTCTGAAACAGCAACAACAGTAATATATTTAAGGAAAGAAAAAAGATCACGCCTAGGACTCAGGGGAATAGATTAGTGACTTAGAAAACCTGCCAAGCAAGCATAACTTCCAAAGTTCAAATTTCCAGTATTGCACATGTTTCTTTTTGTTTGTTTTGTTTTTGTTTGTTTTTTGTTTTTCTTTTCTTTTTTTGGGTCACACCTGGCGATGCACAGGGGTTACTCCTGGCTCTGCACTCAGGAATTACCCCTGGCAGTACTCAGGGGACCATATGGGATGCTGGGAATCGAACCCAGGTCAGCAGCCCGCGTGCAAGGCAAACGCCCTACCTGCTGTACTATTGCTCCAGCCCCTGTTTTTTTTTTTTTCTTTTTGGGTCACACCCAGCGAAACACAGGGGTTACTCCTGCCTTTGCACTCACGAATTACTCCTGGCAGTGCTTGGAGGACCATATGGGATGCTGGAAATCAAACGCACGCAAGGCAAACGCCCGACTTTCTGTTCTATTGCTCCAGTCCCACCCCCCAACACATGTTTTGATGCCAATCCTGGCACCTCTGCTCTTCATGCCTGATCGCTTTACTATCTGTAATTCCTGGACTCACAGTTTCCAGCTACACTGAAGCCTGGTCTACTCATACAATGCCTCGTAAGTAGCACTGCACTGTAGCACTGTCATCCCGTTGTTCATTGATTTGCTCGAGCGGGCACCAGTAACGTCTCCATTATGGAATGGAGCGATAGCACAGCAGGTAGAGCATTTGCCTTACATGCAGACGACCTGGGTTCAATTCCTCCATCCCTCTCGGAGAGCCGGGCAAGCTACCTCTCATGTACTGCGGTTTAAAAAAAAAAATGAAAAAACCAAAAGAAGGGAAAATTCTACAAGGTATGGGGACATGGCTCAACACTAAAGCACAGGTGGTCTAGGGGTACTCCTTGTGATATTGAGAGGACAACATGGTACGGGGATCCACTGCAATTGGCCACATATAAAGAATACACCTCAATCCCTATACTGTCTCACCCCAGTTCTGATTTTCTTAGCAACATGTTATGAAAAGTATGCCAGTTCCAAAGAACCGTTATCTTGTAGCTAGCAGCATATTAAATAGAAAATTCTGTTGCTTGTACTGTAGTTTCAAGGCATAAGAGCTCTCCATTTTAATGCTATGACACTTCTCTACAATAATTCATGTGAAAATGCTGTTCTTTGACCCTTCATTTTCCCCCATTCTCACAAGGAAATAGTAGCAGTGAATACAAATACCATAGCATCTGCCTTCAAAGAGTTCTTGGTCTCAGGTACTTAAGCAGGGCAAGTTGCAGCAACTCAGTTTTCTAGAAGAAATCTGGCAAAGAAAAGATATGTGGAACTAAAACAAGGGAAATGTTTCAGAACATCAAATTAAATGGTGTTCAACAAAAAAATAAGAAAATGATGTAGTAAAAAATAAAGGATAAGATTAATAAAGCATGTGATATATGTGCATTAGAAATAAGACTTAGTAAGGAGGTAAAATGAAGTAGAATTCTGCAGTAAATAAAGAATAGGTGATAATTTTTAATTTTCATTGCATCATTTCGTTGACTGCTTATACCTATCTCATCTCCAATAGGTAAACATTAAAGGGAATATGTTCAGTGTAATACGTCATGATTTTATTATGATAAATTAAAAGGTTATTAACTAATTTATATCAGCACTCTGATAATTTATTATAGAATAGAAAATATTTATATACTTTATAGTACTTATCACAATAATTCTATGAAGAATATATCACTTTTATTAAGACTTTATAGCTACGGAAACTAAGATCTCCAAAGATTAATTTAATATGCCAAATTTCACACAATTTGTAAAAAACTACAACAGATGTTTTTCTTATCAGTCTGGCTTGAATATCAATGTTCTTAACATAATTGATGATTACCTTAAGCAACAAGTTATCATTCAATATTTATAGTTAGCATTCATTTGTAATTTTTTGTCATTAAATTATTCCAAAACAGCTAATCACTATTTTTGTCATTTAAAATCACCAAATATTTCCCCAAACACATGTTTTACATTTGTAAATATCACTTTCTAAACTCAGAAAAAGACATGTAGTATATTTTATTATAAATATGCACAGAGCCTAAAAAGAAGACAACGTTAAGTATACACATAATGAATAGAATGAAATGAATTGTAAATGTTTCTGTCATAGTTTTTCTTATGAAAATCCATTGCTGATAATTCCCACTGGCAACAGACTAGATTCTTTCATAAAAATTATGAAAATTTGAGCTTCAATGGTGACCAAATCTGCAAATATTAGATTTTATATTTTTACATTTTTTATTGCTAGGTTCAAAAAATGAAGTTATTTTTTCTTTAATTCTTATCTTATGGAAATATTAGCATATCAAAATCTGTCAAAATGGACTGGAGTATTATCTGTCAAAACTTTCCTTCTTATTTTATGATTAAGATATTTTGCTTTCTTTAGCAGAAGACATTCTGAGCTACTACTAAGCAAGAACTGTCATTTATACAAATCACTAGTTTTTTCTTTAAAACTTTTATTTTGATACGCTACAAATTGACAGAAAATTATTCAACAAAATGATAAGGAATTTTATATTCTATTCCTATTATTAAGTTATGGCTGATTTCAAATTTGCCTCTTTTCCTTTAGCATTTTACATACACATATGGGCATGCACAAATGTATGTTTGTGATATATGTACATGTAGACTACATATATATATACATATATACAGACATACATGTAAAAAAATTAAAGGGTGCGGGCTCTCAGGGCAGCACTCTCTCTCTCTCTCTCTCTCTCTCTCTCTCTCTCTCTCTCCACTCAAGTTCGATGCTCTCAAGCCACTGTGTATGGACTGGATCAGGATGGCTCCTCTTTGTACTCCACTTCTGTGTGTGCCGCTGTGCTCTCTTCTGTCTGCCACGTTATATCTGTTTCTGTCTCTGTAGTCTCTCCTCTGGTCTCTTCTGACCTCTCTCTGTCTCTGCTTCTGTGTCTTCTCTCTTGCTTCTGTGCCATCTCTCTCCACTTCTGTGTCTTCTCCTGTGTCTTCTGTCTTGCCTCCATGTCTTCTCTCCGCTTCTGTCTCTGGCTTCTGTTTTACCTTTGCTTCTTCTCCCTCGCTTCTGTGTCTTCTCCTTCCTTCTGTCTTACCTCTGCCCTTTCTCCCCTTACAGTTTTAGTTTATATAGCAATTACATAGAGTGGTGACACAAAGGTGGGTTGAACATTAACAAATCAACAAAGAGGGATAAAACCATTTCTCCAGGAGTTTAACAAAATCTCATCTAGGAGATTACTCCAGATTACTAGGAGATCTGCTCAAGGGTGGGATTCAAACAAGGGTGTGTCACTTCCTTCCTCAGCTAACATTCCACTTAAATAGTTATAGTAAATTTACTTCTAATATTTCTAGCAATGTCATTCTGTATGAGCACAGTAAGAGATATATCAGACTTAAAGGTTGATTCTTCCTGAGGTTGGTTCTTCACTATATATTTCAGACCACAATTCTCTGGCTAGGTTAGTCTTCCTAACCCCATCAGGGTCCTAGTCTCATCGTTACTTTTGGAACATGACAGCATTTGTCTATTACCATGTTCTCATCATACAGTTAAGTATTGTGGCACTTTGGCCTGGTCCATTTCGATGCCAGGGTTGCTCACAGCTTGCCCTGGGTCCATTCTGTCCTTTGCCTGGACCCTACTGTTGGGGTGCAAGGAACTAAGAGCAACTGAGTTGAGAAAACAGATGTCCAGGAGTAAATATTATTGAAGTAAATCAGCTCCCAAGTTACAAATAATAATATTAACTATCTTCCTGTGTCCAGACAGAAAGGACATTGCTTTAAAGAGTTATTTCTGAGCATGATAAGAAGTAACCACCACGTGTGGTCCCCAAGCAAAACAAACAACAGAAACAACAACAAAATAACAGGTTACATAGTTTTTTAATGGGAGGATAATATTTTCAATGCAAACACTCAAAAGTTTGTACTTAAAAAAAATTATGTGTGTTTATGTGTCTGTGTTTCTGTGTGTGTGTTTAGTTTTGTAACATTACAGGGTGCTGACAAATGAATCTGGGTCAACTGCATGCAAGGCAAACTCTCTACAAACTGTACTATTACTCCAGTCCCTGGACTTTTTAATAATAACTGAAAAATATACAACCAAGCGTTATCTCCTTTGTACTATGAAAACTTGTGTACATCTTTATTCTCTTAGTCTTTTAATAACTACATTTGAAAATGAAGATCTACCTAATAAACCTCCTATGTCCAGCTCAAAAAAAATAAATAAATAAATAAATAAATAAAGCAAGCTAAGTTCCCTGTGGCAGGGCTGAAAGGACAAACCCAATGTTATCCTACATATACACACACATATACTGTTAACATGCACATGCTATTTATATGAATAAAATATTTTTATATATATGAGGTTTGGGAATAATACTATATCCCTTTGTTTTCAATTTTTCATCTATAATTCCCAAGAGAAAGTACTTTTTTTTTACCTACAAGAGTAGTATAATTTAGCAAAGATATAAAATTATCTAACCCATATTCTAAATGCAAGTTTTATGAAGTTTCCCAGTTCAATATCTAAATTAATGTGTATTTTTCTGAAGTTGCAGGATTTTCTGCTTTCTTTCTATAATGGCAATTACACAATCTTTCCTTGTACATCCCACAAATGATTGCTTTGTGGAGAACAAGGAAGCTATTTCATATAATGGTTTTACATGATTATACCTTTTTATAATTCAAATTCTAACTGGTATTTTTAGCCAAATCAAAACCAAAGAGATACTGACTCTTTTTCAGAGAAACTTTTCAGACAGTTTATCTCAGTAGTGATGATGTAACATAGATTAAGGATTCTTAATGCTTTTTTGTTACTGATTCATTTTTGCCCAATAAATATACAATCTGATTGATGTGAGAAGCATTTTTAATTTATTACACATTTTTTAATTACTGGAAACTTTCACAAATTTTTCTCAACCCGCACATTCAGTTATCACTCCATGGAGCTTTGTTCCATAATTTAACAAAATAGACCTATATCTTTAAGATTATCTAATTATTTTCTTTATTTGTTTTAAATTTCCAAATTAACATTTTCAGATATATTTTGAGAGAAAGTACATATATATAATTTGAGAGAAAGTATATGTACTTTCTCTCAAAATATATTCTCAAAATATATTCTCTCAAAACTGTTCTCCTTATGAAACATTTGACCGTAACATTCACCAGTGTTTTATGAAACATCCAATTCTTTTGCATTTTTAAGGTGGTGCTATGTGCTAAGGAAGATATTTTTTATTTCCTCTGTCTTCACTTATCAGTTTTAAAATAAATTCCAATATCATTAAGCCTGTTGTAAGCCATTATAATTATTATTTGTTGTACTGCTCCTATTTCCTTGATTTGCTATGCTTGCCCTCTTTATCAGCTTGCTTCCATTTCATATATGCCATCGCCAAATCTTCTTTAAATATCTCTTAATGCTCTTAGTAAACAAAATATAAAAATCTCATCTTCTGCTTTCTTCATCCACAAAGTCTGATCTCAGCTTTATCATCCACAAGCCTTGGTTCCTTTGTACTGTAAATAGAACAAAAGATCTAATGCTGTGTGTGAAATATAGCTGATGTTTCCTTATTTCTAATTACTACCAATATAGAAGCAAAAGGAATGAATTTTCATTGTTTCTAGTTACATTCTACTCAATAGTCACAAACACTGACAGTGAAAATAGTCATTCCTCCTATATGAAATACAACAGGTTTCTACAAGACTATAGACTTTGTCAACCAATCAATACATAAAAGTGTTTACCAGTATTTGTTTAAGACACTTTGTTGTGTCTTAATTACTGTATCACTGTATTACTGTCAACACGTTGTTTATCAATTTGCTCGAGTGGGCAAGTGGGTGCCAGCAATGTCTCAATTCATTCCTGTCACATACTAGTATAGACCAATGGCAGATTGGGGGCTTTTTCAGGATCAGGGGAATGAGGACCATTATTGTTACTGTTTTTGGCATATCGTGTATGACACCAATAGCTTGCCAGGCTCTGCCATGTGGGCAGGATACTCTCAGTAGTTTGATGTGCTCTCCAAAAGGGACAAAAGCTTTTGGGGTGGCCTCTAATTACCTTTACAGGTGTTCCCAATGTACTGAATGTAAGATTTTGGTTGACTGGCATGTTGTAACAATTTGCACACTGACAAACACGCACCTGCCTGCATCTCTGGACAGAATCTGGGACATCTGCAGACTCAGACTGATCTCCTTGAGGTTGATGGAGTGCCCCCAGAGGTTGTTGAGCAGCTGGTAGAGCAGGACCCTATCGTGGTGGGTCTATGCCAGTTCCAACACTTCCTCTGAGTCCCAGATGACCCAGTGATTGGCTGACAGCACCCCACAGTGGATGAAACACTGCGTGCACTGCTGCATGGCTCTATGTCCAATAGCACTGTGACTCGGCCTGGCCAGGGCAGGTGGCAACACTGCAGCTGCTGCCGTGGTTTCTCCATGCCCCATGGATGCCATTCTGTCCAAATCTTGCAAAACCATTGGCAATTTCCATCAGGAATATGTTGTGGAGTTCCAGCAGGGATCAAGTGTAGAGTTCCATGCCTGGCGTGATGAGCCACACGTTGTCTAAGACGAGATGGTGAGCCAGATTTGGGAGAACACAGAGTTCTGGTGGCATCTGCACCTTCTTTCCTTCAATCTAATATGGTGTGGTAATTGTGGAAAATGAGTAGGAAGTGTCTTATGATGTGTCGCAAGGGCTCATTTGCAGCTGTGTGGTTTAGGAATATGTTCACTCAAACATGCAGCTTGGCCCGAGCATGTGGAAAGTGGCCTGGAGTGTGGCGGTGGCTGGATTGTGGAGGTCAACTGCTGGGGCTGGGCCCCATGGGGTGGGGAGGGCTCTTACCTGCCTTCATCTGGGGTGCCCCAAGTGAAAATAGCCTGGTGTAAAGTCTGGTGGCATGGTTATGGGGGCCTCATTTTATACGCTCCCTTACAGGAGAAGCAAGGAGAAGCAACCGTGAGTTCTGGAGGATGGCTGATGAGATTATCTGGCTCCTGCAGGAGGTGACTTATGGGAGTGACCCCTGGGCTGATGGAGACTAGGGAAAGCAGACTGAGGATCTCTGCTTCTGGGTCCCGTTTACCCCAGAGTCCAAGTTCACAAACTTCCACATTACCTGGGTTCTGTGAGATTAAACTCATGCTTAAGGATCAGCCTGAGTGTGTGAAAATTGACCTAGACTATGGCTGCAATTAGGCTGTGGAGGTCGGCTGCCAGGACTGGGTCCCTCGGGGCAGGAAGGGCTTTCACCCACCCCGCCTGGGGCGCCCCAAGTGAAAAAAGCCTGACTTGGAGACTGGCAGCATGGTTATGGGGGCCTCATTTTATACCTTCCCTCCTGGGAGAAGCAGCAGTGAGTTCTGGATGTTGACTGATGTGTCTAAATAAATAATTAATTCCTTGAATAATTTTTAATAAAGCACTGGCTAAAGAGGTATACATTTTTCCTGATTCTGAGTAACCTACAAGGCTTATTTTTAACTTTTGGTTTGACAGCTATGCCATTCACCATGTTGCTATCTTTATTAGTTGCCATTTCCTGAAGCCACAGATGGAGCTGTTTTATTATATTTTCCAAAGTTTCATCACACACTACAGATGTTATTTTAGTACTTTCCAGAATATACCCACAAACACATTGACAAATTATTTCTTTTGTTGGAATTACAGTCTTGTTTCATTAACACTGAATTCATGCTCATGACACCAAAATATGAATCTGAACAAAGCTTATGCATTTCTTTCAAGAAGCACATCATAGCCTTCTTGGGCCTGTGCACACTGTTCTGGACGCTACGTAAGCACTACAATTTGTTTTTTCATTTTTAATTTTCAGGTTTGTTTTTTCTTTCTACACTGTGATAGCCATGATCCAGGCTAATTCCTGGCTCTGACATCATGAATAACTCCTGAGAGCATCAGGAAACATATGCGGTGCCAGAGCTAGAACCAAGGTCAGCTGTGTGCAATGCAGGTGCATTAACCTCCCTACTGTCCCTCTGTTCCCTTCAGAGACATTTTAAACAAGACTACCAACAAAAAGCACACTTACATGTGATACAAACATGACACTAAATTTATCATGAAAAGTTTATTAGTACTCTATGATGAGAACTGAAACGAAGTAGTTTTCACAAACTTTTCTCAACCCACACATTCAGTTATCACTGCATTGGGCTGTGTTCCATAATTTAAGAAAATAGGTCTATATCTTTAAGATTATCTAAATATCCAAAAGGTAAGGCCATTCCTCCAGGAGATTAACTCAAAGACAAAATCTCATCTCAACTTTAGCTGAGGACATATGTTTTAGATATCTCGAATTATTTACCATTTTGCATAAGTGCACTAGTGTCTACAGTGTTGTTGCATTATGTTTATATATAAAATGTTATATATGGAGCTGGAGAGACAATACAGCAGTGAATGCACTTGCCTGGCACTTGTCACTTGAGTTTAATGCCTGTCACCCTATATGGTCCCCAAGTACTGATATGAACAAATGGGCAGCAGTGCTCTATCTCTCCTGACACTTGCATTTGGTGGTCTCAGGCCACTTCCCCCACCCCAACGAGGCTGATGTCAATAGGGAGCCGAAGGAAGGAACAAGGGCCAGGCTGGTATCAATTGCAGTTTATTCCAATCTCCTCTCCATTCTCCTCTGATCCCCCCTTCATTCTCCTTTTTGCTCACCCACCCACTCTTACAGCCTAGTTTATATATAAATCACATAGGCTGGGGATACAAAGGTGGGGTTGAACATTAACAAATCAACAAAAAGAGGTAAGGCCACTCCTCCGGGAGATAAACTCAAAGACAAAAATCTCATCTAAGGAGATTACTCCAGATTACTAGGAGATCCCCTCAAGTATGGGGTTCCATTAAGGGTGTGTTGCTTTCTTTTTCCTCAGCTAGTAATCCACTTAAATAGTTGTAGTAAATTTACTTCAATATTTCTAGCAATGTTATTTTGTATGAGCAGAGTAAGAGTTATATCAAGCTTAAAGTTTGGTTCTTCATGAGGACATCTCACTATATCTTCCAGACCACAGTCCTCAGGCCAGGTTACTCAGGCCAGCTTACTCTTCCTAACCCCATCAGGGTCTTTTTTCAGTTACCTCTTTGGGATCATGATGGAGTTTATCCATGAATGTGCTCTTGACTTATAGCTAAGAATTGTGGCACTTTGGCCTGGCCCATTTCGATGCCAGGGTAGCTTACCTGGGTCCATTAAGTCCCACGTTGGGACCCTGCTTTTGGGGTGCTAGGAACTAAGGGAAACTGAGGCTTAAGTCAAGGAAGTAGATGTCTAGGAGTGAAAATTATTCAAAGTCAATGAAGTTCCAAGTTACAAAAGCATAATATTAACTGTCTTCATACAAAAAGGACATTGCTTTAAAATAAACTATACAAAACACAGGGAAAAGCAAAATTTAACTTACAATACAAGTTCAGTGTTCTTAGGATGATCTGACCTTACAAGTTAACATAATCTGATTGGGGGAAAAAGTGCTTGACTGGTTGAGGACGAGAGCACAGAGAAGAGTTTACAGATAAACATAGAGGAATGGGAGTGACTCAGGAGTACTCTGATGGATCTGCCGCAATAAACTTCCGCTCACTGTGTCCAGGGAGAAAGGACAAAACAATTTTATCCTACAATGAGTGATTCCAGAATATAGAATCAGAAGAAAGTCCTGAGCACATCTGAATGTGCCCACCACAAGGAGAGGATGATGAAAGGAGTCCAGAAGCCTCAGTGGCAGTTCCTACAAATTTGAGCTCTCCAATAAAGAATTCAGAGTTGAAGTGCTGAAGATGTTCAATGAACTCAACATAAAGATTGTAAAGTTATCCATTAAATTAAAGGATAACCTGACAGAAACAATAAAACAGACAGCCGAGAAAATATGGGAAGAAATGAGAGCAGAAATAAAAAAGCTACAAAAATAAAAGTCACAAATGAAGGATTCAGTAGATGAAATAAAAAAACTAAGTGGGTGCCCTCAACAATAGCATGACTACTGCAGAAGACAGAATCAGTGAGCTTGAAGATGAGCTGCAGGCAGCCTACAGGCAACAACAAACAATGGGAAGAGACCTCAAAACAGCTCTAGGATGAGTAGAGTCCTTGGGATGATCTCAAGAGGAACAACATTAGAATCATTGGAGTACCAGAAGGACAGGAAACCAACCCCAATAAAAAAGACACAGTCAAAGAAATTATTGCTGAAAAGTTCCCACAGCTGGACAATGCAGACATCCAGATTCAAGGAGCCAGAAAGGTGCCAGCTAAAAGAGACCCTAACAAAAAGACTCCAAGACATATCATCGTTAGGATGATGGACATAACAGATAGAGACACATTACTGCAAGCCACAAGGTCGAAGAAGGAAATCACATACAAAGGAGCACCCCTTAGGTTCACAGCAGAGACACATTACTGCAAGCCACAAGGTCGAAGAAGGAAATCACATACAAAGGAGCACCCCTTAGGTTCACAGCAGACCTATCGGAGGAAACCCTTCAAGCTCGAAGGCAGTGGTGGGATATAGTGAAAAAAACTCAATGAAATGAATGCTTCACAAAGAATACTTTATCCAGCCAAACTCTCATTCAAACTCAAAGGAATGACACACTATTTTGCAGATAAACAACAACTGAGGAACTTCATATACTCTAAACCAAACCTAAAAGAAGGTCTAAAGGGGCTACTATAAGACAAGAAAAACCCCTACAAGCACAACAAACACTTAGAGAAAGATGGCACAAAACCCTATGACAATAATCTCTCTCAATATCAATGGTCTTAATTCACCAAATAAGAGACACAGACTGGAAAAATGGATTCAGAGACTGAATCCAACATACTGCTGCCTGCAAGAAACACATCTGAATAGCCAGAACAAACACAGACTCAAAGTCAAAGGATGGAAGACAAGAGAACCTAGAAGAAATGGATAAATTCCTGGATTCCTATAATCACCCAAGGCTGAATCATGAAGACCTGAACAGTCCTATTAATATCAAGGAAATTGAAACTTAATCAGCATTGTAAAATAAAGCTATCATCATGACAAAAATGTATAAGATTATTTAACTTTTTCCAAATAAGAAATGCATATGATGGTTTTATAAGACCTTGCTGTTACTCAGGGTGAATGAATATAAAGTCAGGCATGCAATCAAAAATGATCAACATGGAAAGTATCATGTTGAGTGAAATGAGTCAGAAAAAAAGAGACAGACATAGAAAGATTGCAGTCATATGTGGAATATAAAGTAGCAAGGAGGTACGAGCTAGCAATGAAGCAACTTCTCGTAGAAATTTTTTGGGACTTAGTTACTAAAATACTAAAATTCAGAAATCAAAAACCTTGCGGCCTCTATTGTGGCCACATGACCTCATATCTCTTCATTCTCAACAATGGAAAACAAATTATCAAATGCTTCCTTTCCAGCAGTGTCGACTTTGTGGGACGGGGGGAAACTCCAAACAATAATCGTGAGTTTTTTGTTGAAATATTTAATGTAATCAAAGTAAAGAGAAAGTAAAGTGAAATTTATCAGCTACACAGGTGGGGTGGGGGGCTGGGGTTGGGGGGAGGTTTACTGTGGGTCTTAGTGGTGTAATATGTGCACTGGTGAAGGGATGGGTGTTCAAGCATTGTGTAACTGAGACTTAAGCCTGAAAGCTTTGTAACTTTCACACATGGTGATTCAATAATTAAAAAAAAATGTAATCACCCAACATTAAAGTCTGAAAATTCTACAGAACTGCTAGTGTTTCCATCTCTGTTTAAAAAAATCATAAGAATTTGTGAGAATTTAGAAAATATTTCTGCCTTTGCAATGATTACAATGACACATTTAAGATTGTTAGGATTGTTAGAATCCCCAAAGGAATAGTTCCAGTACTGTGGGATACAAAGAATGTGAAGGAATTGTTAGAGAATGAATTACAAATGGAAAATGCTTTCTGATTCTTAAATGTTTCCAACCAAAATATCTAAACAAAAAATTTAAACAAAGAAACAAACAAACCCTTTAAGTTCAAGAATTACAAATCTCAAAGAATTGGTGTTGTTTTGATGTTGTGCCAGCTATTTGTTTCACCCCTTCAGAGTACATGTCAAGATTTTTCACATACAATACAATGTCTGTTTAGACCTAATGACTATAAGATATAACTAAGGTCAAATAAGGACCAAGAAAAATACTAGAATTTAGATGCTATTGCTTTCTTAAGATAATAACATCATTGTTTTTAGAAAAATTTTCAAAATATTTTGAACTATATGTGATGGATTGGTATAATCTACATCATGTCTCAGAGAGCTTGGTTTCTGATTTTTTGGGTTTTTTTTAACTCACCTTCTTTCGTACCATTCCTAGACTCTTTCCTTCCCTGATAGATACTTAAATCAGGTGTCTCATTTTCAAATGGAGGCATTCTTACTTTGAAACCTTATAAATACTTGCCTCTTTATAGACACAGAACCATCATTAGAAAGGCACAAGTGACAGAACAGGGAAATAACATTTCTTTTAAAAGTCATACTCTGTCTACATAATATCTTATTCTACTTCACTAGCTTGCTTCTTCAGTGTCAGCATACCAGCCTTTCCAAGTGACAAGGTATTAAATTGATAGAACAGTATTTGCCAGCCCAGAAAGAAAAGATTTAGGCATTACAAATTAGCATTCTGAAGTAAGTATTTAGTATGTTTACAGTTATTTTCTTTTCCAATAGTTAAGGTACAGAGGGAATATCAAAGTAGAATTAGCATGTTTCTGGACTTTTATCAGGTGAACATTTCCACAAAAAATAGGCTTAATTGTGGAAACAAGGAGATGAGGGAAATAAAGACATTCAGAAGTAATAGCTTTACCACTAATGTAATTAGCCTCCCCAAAAAGTACTATACTATTTTAGGGAAATAAATGCACCTAAACATCAGTATTTTCTCTCTGAGAGGTAAGTGGAACAAATGACTCAAATTATTCTGTTGACAGTTCTGATCTCCTTCAAATAATTTAATATTAGCCAAGATAAAAATATTAATTTCTCAAAATATCCTTCTTTGTTTCTTAAGATCTATTTTCCACTTAATTAGTATAATTTGGGGTAACCTTTATCTCAAACTGTTACATAGAGATACATGAGTCATAGATAGATAACATATATCTGTTCTCTTCCTAGTCCCTTATTTGGATGTATATGCATATATTCAATAAGAAGCATACATAGATGGATCATTGTATCAAAATACTAATTTATATTAAATTTTATCAGTTATATGAATTCCCTTTGCTTTCTATTTTCTTTTGGGGTTTTGATTTTGGTTTTTCGACCACACCTGGCTATGAAGCTTGAATAGATAGTGGAACAAGAAACATGATTATCTTTGTGATTAGCAAGCTTTATAAGCAAAAAAAAGTGTTAACTATGACTTTTAAATAATTAATATTCTACACACTTCCCTTCAAATATGAAGCACACAAAGGTGTTTAATATGCTAGTTTTCAAGCAAGATGATAACTGAATGGACTTTAGCCCACAGAGACCAAACACTGTACATACAAAAACAATAATGGATGCTGAAGATGAAAATATATGGATTTCTCTAGAAATTCTTCTTTGCTTCTTAAGTTGTATTTTCCACTCACTTTGCTTAATCTTTGGTCCATAAAGCTGATCTTTATGGATTCTATTTATATTACCAGTTCATATATCTTATAATAGACATTGTCTAATATTAAATAACTTGCAGGAGATCAGAGCTATAAGCAGAATAATTTGGGTCATTTATTCCACTTACCTCTCAGTGACAAAAATACTGATGCTTAGGTGCACATTAGGTGTTATTTCACTAGAACCATCGTATACTACTTTTCTAGGAGGGTATTTTTCCTACTGGTGACACAATTACTTCTGAATGTTTCTAATCCCTTTTTTCCACAATTATAAATTCATGTTTCCCTCATCTTGTAGCCTCTTGGTTAATTTATTTTAAATTGTTCAGCTATTAAATTAAATTATTTTGAGTACTCCTTGAACTTCATGCCAGAATCTAATCCAATTTCAGTATCATTTAATTCAGTGATAATAATTTGATATGCAATTGTTTTACAGGATCAGTATAGTGTTTCTTTTAAAAGAAGTAATGTAAAAAATAGGTAATATATAATAGTAATTTAAAACTATTTGGAATAGGTGCTGGAGAGATAGTAGAGTAGGTATGATGCGTGCCTTGCATGTGGCAAAACCAAATTGGATCCCATCATCCCATATAGTCCAAACTCCACCAGAAGTAATTTCTTAGTATAGACTCAGGAGTAACCTCTGAGCAATGACAGGTGTGGCAAAACAAAAACACCAACAAACAACCCTACTTGAAATATATTTAAATTTTAACATGGCATTTTTATTAAAGTGATATTCTTAGCAGAATTTAAAAAAAGTCATGGTATATTATTTTTGTCACCTATTTAATTATGATTAAAGACTGTCCTCTATAACTTAATCAGTAAAACTCTCTGAAATGTTTAAAAAAATAAAATACACACTGGTATTCATTTGTTTGTAACCAGTGTTAGGCATTCATTTTGTGTATTTTAGAGTCACTGTCAGATACCCCTGAACATTGTGCCATTGCCAGAGCCAGTCATTTATAATTGTTAACTGCTTAGCCATGGGTCTTTGCCATGGTCAAGTATAACTAAATTCGAGATATTAACTCCTTGTACACAGGTTCCAGCCCCTGAACAGGTTTTTGTGGTGTATCACAGATAATGGGAACATGAAATAATGCAAATGAAATAATTCACCTACACTAGGGAAACAAGACAACAGTTTGGGAAGAACTTCTGATACAACAAAGCTATCTTCAAAACAGTCTGACTGGTGCTCATTAAAATGAAATCAATGAAAGCAAACTTCAAAAAAGACAAAGTGTAAAACAAAGTATGGGAAAAATCAAATAGAAATATTAGAGCTAGTGAATACAAATAAAGCTGAATTTTAAAATTCAATAAAGGGGATCTGCAGCAGTAGAGAAGAACTTGAAAATCAAATTAGTTAAATTTAAAAAAAGGCAAAACCATATAGAAAGACCATAATTTTTTTTAAAAAGATAATCATATAAGAGTGAAATGAGACAGTATCAAGAGAAATAATATTCATATCACAGAGGTTCCAGAAGGAGAAGAGAAATAAAGGGGTAAAATTCTTATTTAAAGAATAATCACAAAATTTCTTTTGTAACTGAGGAGTTAGACAGTGAGACTCAGAAAGCTTAAGAGTTCACACAAAACAAACCCAAACACGTACACCAAAACACATTACAATAAAGATAGAATAAAAGATAAGAATTATTTTAAAAGTAAGAAGCAAACAATAATCAAAGCCTCCCAAAAAATGTCCGGAGTCAGCTTCATCAGTGAGTTTTACCAATTTTCCAAATATTTCATTCCCTATTTTTTCCTGGAGTTTTACAAAATTTTCAAACATTACATTGCCTTTTTTCCTCAAGTTCTCTTAAAACACTGCAAAGGAATTTTCCCAAATATATTCTATGATGTCAACATGCCTTCATGCTAAAAATAGAATATTATAGGAGAAAAAGAAAAATGAAAGCAAAAACTTTAGACTAATAGCTCTGATTAACATTCAAATTTTCTTAAAATATCAGCAAACAAAGTTCAACTATATATTTAAAAGATAATGCATCATGACCAACTGTGTTTTTTTTTTCGGGTGATACAGGATGGTTCAATGTATGAAAACAGATTATTATGCCACATCAACTAAGTGAAAGAAAATCCTGAAAAATCACTGAGTTTGTTCCTTGAGGTCCTTAAGCATAATTACTCTGTCTAGATAATCTTCAACCTTACAAAGCTGACCAAAAAACCATATCCTTGTACTCTAGTATTGAACCTCTAGCCCAGTACAGTTGACAGAGATTTACTGGGAGTAGCCCCAAGGTTCCATGTACATTCTTTGAATACATCCTACCCTTCACCCCAAGCATAGCTAAGACTATCTATTCCAAATCCATTGTTAACATCATATCCAGCAGTTAAAGATTAACTGCTTTTCCTATAAGATTAGGGGTGAGGCAAGGGTGTCCATTATCAACACCATTATTCAATAAATTATTGGAAGTGCTAGCCAATGACTTAGTCAAGAAAAAGAAGCAAGAAAAAAATTGACAAAAGGAGCAAAACTACCATTATTTGAAACTTACCTGACAATATATATAGAAGAGCATAACATCTATTAAAACTATTAGAATTAATAAACTGGAATAGCAAAATTGTGAATTATTTAACCAATATTCTAAAATTGCATTACTAGATTCAAACTATGAACTAGAAAATAATAAAATGAAATTTTAAATGCCATTTTTAATGTCACATTTAATAAACCTTTTATTATCACATTTAATAATTTAATATCACATTTAATTAAGGCAGAGAGTCTCTTTCCTGGGCAGAGAGTCTCTTGCCCGCATGCCTGGCTCTCTTCCCCGGGGCCCCTCCGAGGGGATGGGCTCCAGCTTCCCTCCCCACCCCGAGCAGCCAAAGGCATCCTGGCAGCATCCTGGCAGCCGAAGACCACTGGAACCTAGCTACAGCCATGCTCGAGGCCCCTCTCCACATGTTTGCACAGGCCTCACGCATGAAGGTACTGGCAGAGAAACCCAGGTGTGTGTAATCCCATCAACAGCCAACCTCTAGAGACTTAAAAGCAAGCTCCCAGAAGCAATATCTTGTAGCCTACTTCACCCTCGGGGAGAAACTTGCGAGCTTCTGAGAGTTTCCTGCCCACATGGGACAGCCTCACAAGCTTCCCATGGTGTATTCATATGCTAAATCCAGCAACAAGCTGGATCCCATTCCCCTGACCCTGATAGAGCCTCCAGTGCCACATCATTAGGAGGGCCGAGTCAAGAGAGACTTCTAAGATCGCAGGGAAAGGACGAATGGAGAGGTTACTGAGCCTGCTCGAGAAATCTATGATTAATGGGATTTTGTGATCGTGATCATGATGTAATAAACCTAAGTATCTAGGAACCAGCTCATGAGGTAAAAGGAGATGGAAAAATATTTCATATTTCTGAGTTTTGATATTTCAAAAATGGCCATCCTGTACAAATCATTATATTGCTAAATAACTGGTTAAAAATATCCTGATGTCATTTATCAAATAAATAGAACAAATATTACTGAAATACATATGGAAACACAAATGATACTGAATAGTTAAAGTTATCCTAAAACAAAGGAAGAAGAGGGGAAGTACCACAGCTCCCAACTATGCCACAAAGATATCATAATCAAAACAGCATGGTATTGTGGAAAAAAATAGGCATTTAGATCAATAGAATAGAATTCAGAGCTCAGAATTAAATCTTCACATATATAGTCAATAAATTTATGACGAAGGAAACAAGAAAATGAAACATGGCAAATTATTTTCCCAATAAATCATACTGGGAAAACTGGATAGCCATCTGCAGAAACAATAAAACTTTCTCATTTCACTCCATGACAAAAAATTAATTCAAAATAAGTTAACTTAGATGTTAGACATACTTTCATAAAATTTATTGAAGGAAACAGGCAAAAAAAAAGAAAAACCACCGCCATTAGATAGGTTATATTAGAGAATTTGACTCTTTTGGCAGGGAAAATAGGAGAAAATTTAACAAATGGATTTACAAACAGCCAAACACCTATAACAAATGGAGAGTTCTCAAAATATAAAGAATTGATTTAACGTATGATCTAGCTATTTCACTCCTAGCTACCTATCCAAAGAACTTTATTTAAAACTTGCATAGGCGCCCTTTTGTTCATTGCACTACTGTTTAAAGTAGCAAGGATATGCAAATCCAAGTTCCCCAAGTTCATGTGCACTTTACTTGCTGTTCTCAGCAGAAGTATATACATGGCAACTATTATAGTTCTCACACTTAGTTGCTGCACTCACAGATACTTAGCTGTGGTGATGTGAAGATCACACTCTACTGGGCACTAAGGATGCCAAGTGGCAGTGCTTCCAGAACTGTCTCAATATGAGAAGTGATGGCAGAGATATAATTCCTTAAGGCAGGCACTCTATCAATTGAGCTATTTCCCTGCCTTAATATGTTCAATTTTAAAAATCATTCCACAGCAATAAGACTTGCATATATATGCACACATATATAATTGGATATATATAATTGTATATATATATACATATATAATTGGAAAATAACAAGTGTTGGTGAGCTATAATGAGAAAGGAATCCACATGCACTGTTGCTGGAACATAATCCGGTTCAACCTCTGTGGAAAGCAGTAGGTGTTTACTCAGAAAAGAACAAATAGATCTCTCATATCACACCTGAGATAACACTTATGACATCTATCCCCCAAACACATAGACATTCATTCAAAGGATATATGCTATATTTGTTTACTATAGCAAAAATGGTGCAATAGCCAGGATGTAGAAAGAGCCCCAATGTCCAACTAAAGACGAATGGCTCAAAATGTTCTGGAATATATACACAAAGAGATTCTATAATGCTTAAAATAAAAATAAAATTGTGTACTTCATTGTAAAGTAGATGGGGTTGGAAGGTATCATAGTAAGAGAAAGTAGTCATAGGGAAAGAATAAAAACTGGACAATCTCATTCAGCTATAGAATATAAAATGGACAGTACTAAACAGTGACAAACCCTGGGCACAGGAAAATAAATAACAAGTAACAGGGAGAGGAATGAGGGGAAGAAGAGCAAACTAAGAGACAGAGGAATGGTGGTAGAGAGTAGTACAATTTGGTGGCAGTGGGTTGTGATAAGTATGTATGTTGATACTACAAACCTAAGCACTATGATCACAACCTAAACTTTAATAAATAAATGAAAACAGTTTAAAAAAGTACAACATACAATGATCAGATTATTTTATTTTTATTTATTTATTGAAACTTATTTAATTAAACATTTTCTAAACCACTGTCAAAATTATATCCTACTTTATGACATAAAACTATACTAATTTTATTTTATGATAGTGAGGTGAATAAGGAATGTGAAAACCTTTCTCTCATTTTCTACTACAAATGAAGAAATACCTTATGGAATGCAAATATTCAGTATTCATCAATATCTGACTGATTTTCATAATTTCTTTTTTTTTCTTTTTGGGTCTTTAGCTTTAGCCCCTGATCGTCATGATTTCTTAATCATTGCTTTAATGGCCCTGTTCTGATTAATTTTCAAAGAATTATTCAATAATTATGTTTCATAAATAAAATACACATATGTCAATTACAATCTAATGTAATAGTGACAATTCACTGTCACTGTCACTGTCATCCTGTTGCTCATCGATTTGTTCGAGCGGGCATCAGTAATGTCTCTCATTGTGAGACTTGTTAGTGTTTTTGGCATATCCAATATGCCATGGGTAGCTTTCCAGGCTCTGCTGTGCGGGCTTGATACTCTTGGAGTGACAATTAAAAACAAAAATATTTATTATCTTATAATACACCATTATATATTAAAATTATACCAATTATACCAATTTAGATTCAGTATCTTTAGTTGCTTTGTTGTTAGATGCTCTTAAACTTGTAAAAGCTTAAGAACTATTAACTTCATACATAGCTGTCACTTTCACTGTCACTGTCATCCCCTTGTTCATCGATTTGCTCGAGCGGGCACCAGTAAGGTCTCCATTAGTCCCAGCCCTGAGATTTTAGCAGCCTCTCCTTACTTGTTTTTCCAGAAGATTCCATATTGGAGTCTCTTTCGGGGTCAGGGGAATGAGACTCATCATTGTTACTGTATTTGCCATATCGACTATGCCACAGGGAGCTTGCCACGGGGAGCTTCATACATAGCTAGTGAATATAATAATTCTAAAAACTAACATATTAATACTAATAGAACAAAATTTCTTAGAATATCAAAATTAAAAAATATTAAAAGACACCTTATTTTTTCAAATATTTATAAAAATTAAATATAAACTATTAAATATTTATAAGAGAATAAAACATATGTACCTATATATTATTTAAAAGGCATTCCCTTTACAAAGAATGAAAATTAAAAAATATAAGGTCAAAGAGATAGAAAACCCCTGATCACAAAGCAAAAACGAACCCCTGGGCACAACCTGGTATGGCCAAAATAATAAGTAATTTAAATACAAGATATCCCACTGAGCAGAGCCTCGAGAGTTGAGGACCTTCAGAACCCAGTCACGGCCATGCTCAGGGGCACTTTCAACATGTTTGAATGAGCATCACACATGGAAGAGCTGGCGGAGGAACCCAGGTGTGTGGGGACCTGGGGCTGAGATCTCCAAGGCTGCTCAGATCGGACTGGGCCTCTTCCACTCCAGTCCCCCATTTCACAGTAGCTAGACAGTCACACCCAGAGACTGCCCCGTGCCGTGTAATCCCATCAATGGCCAACATCCAGAGAGTATGAAACCACGCTTCTTGAAAGTGTGCAGCCGCAATGCGGCCACACGACATCTAATAGCCTATTTCTCCCTCTGGGAGAATCTGACAAGCTACCAAGAGTCTATTGCCCATTTGGGAGAGTCTGCCAAGCTCCCTGTGGCGTATTCATAATCAAAATACAGTAACAGATATACACATACCTCTTGGAGATCCCAGCAAGCTATGGAGAGTATCATACCTGCACAGCTAGCCTGGCAAGCTAACAGTGGCGTATTTGATATGCCAAAAACAGTAACAATAGGTCTCATTCCCCTAACCCTGAAAGAGCCTCTAGTTGTTGGGAATGATGAGTAAGGAGAGGCTGCTAAAATCTCAGGGCTAAGTGTAATAGAGACGCTACTGGTGACCACTTGAGTAAATCGACAAACAACGGGATGACAGTGATACAGTGATATTGATGAGTATCCATTTTTGAAAGATGTGTGAATGTTGGTTAGCAAAGGTTTATTTACCTGAAATTCTTAATGTTCAATTTATTCATTTTATGACTTCAGAGAGCACATCACTGTATCAGTCATTCTGTTATTCCTTGATTTACTCAAGCAGGCACCAGTAATGTCTCTATTACACTGAGCCCTGAGATTTTAGCAGCCTCCTTTACTCATCTTTCCCAACGATTGGAAGCTCTTTCAGGGTGAGGGGAATGAGACCTATCGTTACTGTTTTTTGGCATATGGAATACGCCACGGGTAATTTGCCAGGCTCTGCTATGCAGGCGGATTACTCTCAGTAGCTACCTAGGCTCTCCGAGAGTTATGTATTTATCTTTTACTGTATTTGGGATCCTGGAATACGGGGAGTATTCCAGGATCTCCCATGCAGGCAATAGACTCTGGTAGCTTGTCAGGTTCTCCAAGTGGAAGAACTAGGCTATTAGATGTTGTGAAGCCACATTGCTCTGCACGGGGCAGAGAAGGAAACACAATTCGTCCCCTACAAGGGGCCCCAGTGAAGACAGCCAAGCACAGGGGCAAGAGACTCTGTGTCGCTCTCTTCCGGGAGCTTGGTTTTATGGTCTCTGGATGTTGAGTGTTGATGGGATTACACGGTGCCAGGGTAGTTTTTGGGTGTGACTTCCCAGCCACTTGAAAATGGGGGATCTGGGGCAAAGAGGCCCAGAAAGTACATAGTGATTATTATCATTCACATGAAGCCAAATTAGCAAAATGATCCTAAATCCATTCTACATCTAAATGTTCCACAGTTGTTTGAAAAATTACTTTGCTGTTGGGGGTTATTAAATCAGATTTTCTTCTCTTTCCTTCTTTCTCTTTCTTTTCCTTCCTTCCTTCCTTTCTTCCTTCCTCTCTCCCTCCTCTCTTCCTTCCTTCTTTCCTTTCTCTCTCTTCTCCCTTTTTTATTCTTTCTTTCTTTCTTTCTTTCTTTCTTTCTTTCTTTCTTTCTTTCTTTCTTTCTTTCTTTCTTTCTTTCTTTCTTTCTTTCTTTCTTTCTTTCTTTTTCTCTCTCTCTCTTTCTTTCTCTCTCTTCTTTCTTTCTTTCTTTCTTTCTTTCTTTCTTTCTTTCTTTCTTTCTTTCTTTCTTTCCTTCCTTCCTTCCTTCCTTCCTTCCTTCCTTCCTTCCTTCCTTCCTTCTTTCTTTCTTTCTTTCTTTCTTTCTTTCTTTCTTTCTTTCTTTCTTTCTTTCTTTCTTTCTTTCTTTCTTTCTTTCTTTCTCTCTCTCTCTTTCTTTCTCTCTCTTTCTTTCTTTCTTTCTTTCTTTCTTTCTTTCTTTCTTTCTTTCTTTCTTTCTTTCTTTCTTTCTTTCTTTCTTTCTTTCCTTCCTTCCTTCCTTCCTTCCTTCTTTCTTTCTTTCTTTCTTTCTTTCTTTCTTTCTTTCTTTCTTTCTTTCTTTCTTTCTTTCTTTCTTTCTTTCTTTCTTTCTTTCTGTTTTCCTTTCTTGTTTTTAGTGAAAGACATTTACTTAGAAAGTTGAGAGGGCAAAGAGAGACCAGAGTACATGAGAACAAGGACTTCTCAAGAATAAAAAAAATGCCTCAGTTAGAAATATAGGAACACATGATCAAGAGAACAGGGTTTGAAAGAGCAAGACTCAGATGGCTTTTGAGGGGAAGTTATATAGGAGATCTTCAAATGCTTTGGTCCTGGAGTTCTCTGCATACTCAAAGAATTAATCCAGGCATTATCATGGGGAAAGCTTTGCTCAGTTTCTGGGAATCTCATTATGACCTTTAGATTCTTCTATAGCTTCTTCTTTTCTCTTTTCTCTGTTTGTTGCCCCAGATTTCTGCATCTGGGTGATGCCTCAACTTCTGCATTTCCAAAGAACTCAGATTTTCCATCTCACAGAGATGTGAAATAACCTTTGGGCCACTTCAGAGCTAGGTAATGCCTTCTTAAGTTGTAAGACTTCCTCAAAACTCATTCCCTTTCCACCTCCCTTTTTCCCCTCTCCCCATATGCTCGCAAAATTTCTCCCTTGAGTTATCAACCTCAATTCTAAAAGGGTACCTGGATGAAGGTATTCTTTCTTTAACTCCTTCATGTTAACAAATGCGTGCAGATTTTGCCATTGTAAGAAGATGAAATCTCATGCTAATTTAGTTTCAGAATTGTCAGTCTTCCAGACAAAGCAGACAGATTAGATAATTTTTAATTTTTGGTTTGTGGCTACATCCAGCAGTGCTCAGGGATTACTTCTGTATCTGCAATAAGGGATCACTCATGGTGAGTTTGGGGACCACATTGGGTGCTGGAAAAGAACCCAAACAAGCACCTTCCTGCTGTACTATTGCTCTGACCGAAGATTAATCAACTTTTAAAAACATTAGGCTCTGGAGGATGGGAAAGGGTTAAAGCATGCAATAAAATGACAGCCACAGTATAAGCTTTTGTTCCTTTCTTTTGCATGCTGATTAAGAGTGTTAGTTTCTGCTTTTACTAGCTATCTGTAAAGAAATGTTCAAAGTTAACAGACATATAACTTAACTTTTAGTGTTGGGTTTTCTTAAAAAAAAGTTTCAAGTCCTCCATGGGCTCTCAGTAATAGTTTTGTTGCAGGTTGCTAGGGGCTGCTAAAAAAGTACTTTTTGGAAATAAGAAAATTTAAGAAGAGATTGCCTAGTTCTGAAGTAGCCTAAAGGCATAAGTCCACAACCCTTTGGCTTGTAAATCCTGAGAGGAGAAACTGAGGCTTCACACAAAGGCTGCAATCTAAGGCCCCACCAAGAGGCAGGTAGATCCTTCAGTAAAGGATAGATTACATGGGTAATTATTTTTTGTTAATATTAACATTAAAATAGAACAATTATTTTATATTAAACAGAAAAAGCAAAGCATACGAAACTGTTCTGGTAATTTTGTTACTTAATTATGAACTCCATTGAGTCGGGATTTCTTCAATTTTGATCCTTGGTGCATTAATAGCATCTGCCAGATTTTATTAGTTCTTCAATCAACATTTGCCAAGTTGCAGATGATGCAAATAATTGCCCTCAAAGTGAGCACATAATGAAAGCAACCATGAAGTTAATTTACATTTAAAACAGACATTTTATCATAATGACCCGAATATTTGGGGCACTGGATGAGCTAGATGGGCTAGAGTGCATAGTTCTCCTGCAGGTGATCAGCTTTAATCCCTAGCATTCATAGACAACTGAGCACCATCTAGAGCAACCCCAAGCATGGATCTGTGAGTGTTGTAGCCAAAACCACATTTTACTCTAATCACAAGAAAATGCTGCCATTTTCTTGATAGTAAATGGGAATTCAGTGAGATACCTTCGAAAGGAGTTCTTTCACCTCTCTTTCTGACTCACCTCTACTACCCAGGCAAATACCTGGCATGGGGTCGAACTGGTAAAGTTGCCTTATTAAGACCCACAGGGAACAGGAAACAGATACTCACATCATACCAATAGCTAGAGGCAGGCATCAAGCTGAGCCTGTAGTCTGTTATACCCGTGACTTAGTTTCCCAAAGACCAAGGAGTCAACTCTGATGCAAACACACGAGGATCTTTATTGCAAACTCAAACTTGGTCTCCCAGGCAACACTGATGTAGTGGGTTGCTCCTCGGAGTCCTAAGCCCTTAAGGAGCAAGATTTACATAGGGTTTACAGTAGGAATTGGGGAACTTAAACAGCATTATAACAGTACTGTTTGATCTTTACAATTTAAAGAGTGAAGTGCTACATAATAGTTTACGTTCAACCTTAGCCCCTTACTAGCTCCTGCATGTAATCTAGGGGGAACATCTGGTGCTTCCGATTAGCTGTGGCCTGGGAGGTTCAGGTTGTAGGCACCCAGTGGTGTTTCTAGATATGGGTCCTTTGTTCTTGGAATACACTGTTAAAGTTCCAGTTTAATGGAAAGTCTGACCTATGCTGCCCTTCCATTAGTGAAGCCTGTCATGGCGCAGCTTTGGTTCCTTAAAGCCCATTTATTGGTGGGTTTGGGAGCTAATCCCTGCCACCTGATTTCTTGGACTTAGGCAGGTGGAAGGAGCTGCTCTTTGCAAGAAAGGAAAATCAGCTCTAACCTCAGTACAGGTTTTCTAAGTCTGTCACTTTCCCTGGAAGGTGGAAATAGGAAAATGGAAGAAAAGAACTTCAGAAGAAGTTGAAACAGTGAAGCAAGATATATATATATATTTTGATTTGTTTGATTTGGGGGCCACACCTTGTGCTCAGCACTTCTCTCTGGTTCTGATATCAAGGATCACTCCTCACAGGACTGGAGCTTCAGGGATCAAAGCTGCGTTGGCCTAGTGCAAGCAAAGTGCCCTACCCACTGTACTATCTGTCCGTCCCTATAACAAGATAGTTTTTGTTTTTGTTTTATTTTGCTTTTTGAGCCATACCTGGCATTGCACAGGGGCTACTCTCTGCTCATGCACTCAGGAATTACTCCTGGCATTGCGCAGGGTACCATATGGGATGCTGGGAATCTAACCAGGTGGGCTGCGTGCAAGGAAACACCCTACCCACTGTGCTACAGCTCCAGTCCCAAGATAGTTTTTAATGAACAAAATGTGCTTAGAAAGAAAAGAGGGGAGAGAAAGAGAGAAATGTAGGTTATGCACAACACAGGCTTCTCTAGAGTGGAAAGAGAAGAGAGAATGACGTGTTCAAGGGAGATCAGGGAGATCTTAAATATAATTCCTTTGAATGTCCAACTGTGTGTTTTTTTCCTCCTTAAGTTCTATGCTAATAGCATAGAATAACATGTTTATAACAAGAATAGCTTGGCTAATAACATTAGCCAAGCGGCACAAATGCTGGCCGACTTCAACCTCCAGTGTGGAAAGGTCGGATTGCAGCTGAATCTCAACAAGACAATGTTCATGAAAAAATGAACTGGTCCCTGAAGCTCCATTTGCTCTCAATGGAATGAACATCTCTGAATGCAGCAGCTATGTGTACCTGGGTCGAGAAATCAACATGAGGAATGACTTGGTGCCAGAACTGCACAGGAGGAAGAGAGCAGCATGGAATGCATTCAAGAGCGTCGAAGAGGTGGTTAAGAGAACGAAGAACCTCTGACTCCGGGCACAACTTTTCGATTCCACTGTTCTTCCTGCACTAACATATGCCTCAGAGACCTGGGCCCTAAGCAAGCAGGATGAGAATGCTATTAGGGTATCCCAAAGAGGAATCGAAAGAGCTATGCTGGGAATATCATGTCTCACTCAAGTGAGAGAAGGAATCCGGAGTTCTCACCTCCGTCGACGGTCAAAAATCAGGGATGCTGTCTCGTTTGCCAAGGCATCAAAAATCAGATGGGCCGGTCATGTAATGTGATTCATAGACCACCGTTGGACTAGAGCTGTTACCGACTGGATTCCACGGGACATCAGAAGACCTCGTGGCCGCCCACCAACTAGATGTTCACATTTCTTCGTCAAATCTCTGAGTGAACGATTTGAGGCTCTTTCTGTTCCTGGAACGAGCAGGTATCATTGGGTTACACTAGCTCACCACAGGGACAAATGGAGATGTTGCTGGCGCCCACTGGAGCAAATGGAAGATCAATGGGACTACAGGTGATACAAGTGAAGTTCTATGCATACATGAAAGCCTATTAGAGCATGGTCACAGGAAATGCCTTGTATACTTGATTTGATTTGCTCCTCGATATCTCATCAATTGCACTGTTAATAGTTTTTTCATAATATCCTGGATTCTTTTCTAGCTTCTACTTTCCTAAGGGGTCTACTTGCCTCTTGGCTGGGCCTTGGATTGGGTGTTGACTCAGTTTTTCCTCTCCAAGGAGCTCGGGATTTTCATGTTAAAGGAATGTAGGCTTCATGTCTTTGGGCTACTTCAGTGCTAATCAATTTCTTCTGAAGTTTTATTATTTTCTAAAAGTACTTGCAAGGGAGAGGTTTGCAAGCTCCCCATGGCGTATTCAGATCCCAAATAGAGTAAAAGATATATACATACCTCTCGGAGAACCCAGCAAGCTACTGAGAGTATCCCGCCCGCACGGCAAAACCTGGCAAGCTACCCGTCACTTGATATGCAGAAAACAGTAATGATAGGTCTCATCTCCAATCCTTGGGAAAGACAAGTAAAATAGGCTGCTAAAATCTCAGGACTGAGTGTAATAAAGGTGTTACTGGAGCCCGCTTGAGTAAATAGACAGTAATACAGTGTTACTTTGCCATGGTACCCTTACAAAATGATAATGTTATTTTTCATGTCTATTTTTAAATTGCATTTAATCCATCATAAATTATATTTTGAATTTGGTACAATACATTTAGACAAACAACCTCTTACACTGAAAGAAACATTTCCATAAAGTTAACAAAAGAGAAAAACTTGCAAATTTTAATATATATTCAGATAACACTAATTACTAAAATTAAATGTTTTATAGGCACAAATATGCATTTTAATACTTTAGCAAGCACTCTCATATCATGCGTATGTAAACTGTGCTTCTACTGTTCATATTTTGAGATTTTTCTACAGGCTTACTTTAAAGAACATTTCATGCATTTGCATAAGCTACTTACAAAGAGCTAGTAGGCATATTATTAAATGTACTTCATAGACTATTATTGAGACTGCCATATTAGATTTTTTAAATGGTATTTTAAATATCACTGAATCACTGTCATCCCATTGCTCATTGATTTGCTGGGCACCAGTAATGTCTCCATTGTGAGACTTGCTGTTACTGGTTTTTGGCATATCAAATACGCCATGGGTAGCTTGCCAGGCTCAGCATTTTAAGTACTGAGGGTAAAATAATTGTTATTTTATTATTGAAAATAATAAAATAAAAACAGCTGCTATTACTTTCTACTTAAATAAACCAAGTATTGTTTAAGCATTCCATATGGATATTTTGTCGACTTCCAAACACATATATTAAATAATAGCCTTAATTCATAAGTTTAATTATTTTTTTTGAAAGAGCAATTTTCACTGGTTCATAATATTATCGAATTTGGGGGGTATAGCGTTATAACTCTGTATGTGTCTATGTCTCATCGCACCTACTACCAACATTCTAGTGCCATCCAACCACCGAAAAGACCTCTGCTTGCATGCTCTATTTCCTCTTATGTAATTACCCTGGTAAAGACAAAGTCTTAGATATCCAAGCTGAGGCATTAGTTTAGATATATCTGATGTAAGAGTTTCTTTTTTTTCAAATCAGTTTTGTAACTCTTTTTTACATTGAGGTTTCTCTATTACGGATTTTTGCTTGGTCATTACAGTGAGGGTTGTATCAATGTTACTTTATCTAAACCATTCTATTTACATTGGTACCAATTCATTTAAATGTACAGATTCGGTTACCTTATTTACTACTATTTATGTTTTTTTTGTTTTGGGGTCACAGTTGGTTGTACTCAAAGTTAACTCATGTCTTTTCATTCAGAGATCACTCCTGCTGGCTTGGGGAACCGTAGAATGCCAGGGATCATCCCATGTCTACAGAGTGCAAGGCAAGAGCCTTCCTCACTGTGCTATCTCTCTGACCCCTAACCATTCCTTTGTCACTATCTTATATCATGGTATCTGAGCTTTGATTTATTTTTTAGGTATCAACTTTCGAAAGTTTTGAGTTCTTTTTGTTCTTCATGTAGATAAACACTTCAAAATTTCTTACTGCACTAGTAGACTGTGGTTGTAAATTTTTAGCATTTTTTTTAAATTTTTGGGTCATATGTGGCGATGTACAGGGATGATTCCTGGCTCATGCACTCAGGAATTACTCCTGGCAGTGCTTGGGGGACCATATAGGATGCTGGGAATCGAACCTGGGTCAGTCGCGTACAAGGCAAACGCCCTACCTGCTGTGCTATTGCTCCAGGCCCAATTTTTAGCATTTGTTTTCTGAAAAAGGGTCTCTATTTCTCTGTCATATTTGAGTGATAGTTTTCAGGATGATGAATTCTTGACCAGCAGATTTTATCTTTTAGTAATGTCACTCCACAATATATGTCATTCCACTCTCTCCTAGTGGAGTGTACAGATAATGCTGAAGTCTGACAAAAGCTAGATAGAGATGCATGTCGAAGTTATTTTTCACTTTCCCAAGAACCAATAAATATATTTTCTATATTATTAGTTTTTCACAGTTCTTTTTAAATGATGTCTCTTGGCATCAGGAATTTTCATTCAAAAACCTGAGAATTCTCTAGCCTCCTGGATATCTATGCTTAGATCTTTCCTTAGGTCTGAGAAGAGCTCAGCTTATATATATATATATATATATATATATATATATGTATATATATATACATACACACATACATATATATATTATATGTTGTATATAATATACAATAGGTATATATGTTAATATGTATATATGTTAATATATATAGGTATATATATGTTAATATGATGTTTGTTCCCCTCTCCCTGTCTCCACTCTTCCTCCTGACTTTTCACTCAGGTATTACTTGCTTCTGGCCATGCTCATGTGGTATTGAAGATTGAACTAGGTTAAACTATATGTAAGGCAAGAATCTTACCTCTGTACTATCTTGATAACCTAGTATATTTTTCTTTAAGAGTTTCAGCATACATGTCTTGCTTTCTATTTATTTAATAAACTTTATTATCATTATTTTTATTTATTTAAATTGCAGTCTAGGTAACATGTTTATAAGTGTTCATGTTTATGATTTTTGTATCCAAAGTTATGGCACTTCATTACCACAAAAATCTCCAAAACCCTCCACCAATATCCTTATGCGATCTCTAGTTCGAATCATTCCAACGTGTTCTTAACTTTCTACCACTGTTTGATGTATCTGATTTTGTGATCCAAGGCCAGATATTCCTGTTATTTAATAATAACAGTTCCCTTGTTATATCTCTACATGGCTGGGATGAGTGAGATCACCAATATCTGCCCTTCTTTCTCTATTTTTGCTTAATATGAGACCTTTCACTTCTAACCATGTTTCAGTGAAATGTTTTGTCTTTTCTTATAGTTCATTAGCATTACACTATAGATATGTTATATATATGTAGATACATACATACATATGAGTATAAACTTTTCCTATTTATCTACTATTGAACATTTTGTCTCCATATCCTGGCTCTTATACTAGGTACTTCAATGAATACAGGTGTGCATATATCTTTCAAATTAATGCTTTTGTGTTTAGGAGATAGAAGCCAAATATTGAATAACTGTCTCTATATTTTATGTTTTTTGAGAAATTGACCTATTGCTTTACATAGTGATTGAACCAGACAACACTCACACCATCACTGAACCATTTAATGCGAGGATTTTTTTGTTTTTGCTTTGTAATCACTTACCCTAGTTTTTCTAATATCAGTTGTTGAAGAGACATTTCTTATTTCATTTCATTGACCCAGAGCCCTGTCTAAATATATGACTCTCCAGATTCTCAATTATATTACATTGACATTACAGTCTTTATTTATACCAGTACAACACAGTTTTGGTTAATATAGAATTACAGTATAATTTAGGTCCACAAAATTCAAAACTTCCCAAATTTTCTCTCAGAGTAGCTTTGGCTATTGTGAGTTTTGTAATGACATGCATTTTTTTTTCTTTTTGGGTCACACCCACATTGCACAGGTTTACTTCTGGTTCATGCACTCAGAAAATACTCCTGGTGGTGCTTCAGGGACCATATGATATGATGGAAATCGAACTCAGGCTGCATGCAAGGCAAATACCCTACACAGGGTGCTATCGCTCCAGCCCCTACCATGTAATTTTTTTTTAATTTTATTGAATCACTGTGAGATATTTACAAGTTTTCATGTTTGGGTTACAATCTCACAATGATAAAACACCCATCCCTCCAACAGTGCACATTCCTCACCACCAATATCCAGGATATACTCCCCTTTCCCACCCTCCCCCTGCCTCCAAGGCAGACAATATTCCCCATACTCTCTCTCTTCTTTTGGACATTGTAGCTTGCAACACAGACACTGAGAAATCATCGTGTTTGGTCCATTATCTACTTTTGGTATGCATGTCCCATCCCAACTGGTTCTTCCAGCCATCATTTTCTTTGTGATCCCTTCTCTATTCCATCTGTCTTCTCCCCTCCACTCATGAAGCAGTCTTCCAGCTATGGGGAAATCCCCCTGACCCTTGTATCTACTGTCCTTGGGTGTCAGCCTCGTGTGATGTTATTTTATACTCCACAAATGAGTGCAGTCCCTCTAAGTCTGTACCTCTCTTTCTGACTCATTTCACTTAGCATTGAGAAGCAAATTTCATGACTTCATCTCTCCTAACAGCTGCATAGTATTCCATTGTGTAGATGTACCAAAGTTTCTTTAACCAGTCATCTGTTTTAGGGCACTCGGGTTGTTTCCATATTTTTGCTATTATGAACAATACTGCAATGAATATATAGGTACAGATGTCATTTCTACTGTGCTTTTTTGCATCCTTGGGATATATTCTCAGAAGTAGTATTGTGGGGTTGTATGGAAGCTTAATTTCTAGTTTTTGAAGGACTATCCATATTGTTTTCCAGAAAGGCTGGACCAGTTGGCATTCCCACCAACAGTGAAAGAAGTTCTCTTTTTCCCCACACCCACACCAGCACTGGTTGCTTTTCTTCTTTTGAATGTATGCTAGTCTCTGTGGTGTGAGATGATATCTCATTGTTGTTTTGATATGCATCTCCCTCATTACTAGCGATGTGGAGCAATTTTTCATGTACCTTTTGGCCATTTGTATTTCTTTTTTGAGGAAACTTCTATTCATTTATTCTCCCCATTTTTTGATGGGGTTGGAGGTTTTTTTCTTATACAATTCTACTAGTGTCTTGTATATCCTTGATATTAATCCCTTGTCAGATGGGTATTGGGTAAATATTCTTTCCCATTCTGTGGGCTCTTTCTATATTTTAGTCACTGTTTCTTTTGAAGTGCAGAAGCTTCTTAGTTTGATGTTTGAGGATATTATTGGTTTGTCCTTTCTCCCTTGCCACAGAGTTTGGGCTTATCTGGTAATAATCTCTAAACAATTCTAGAATACATTGGTATGTCCTGCTCCCCTTGCCACTAGGAGCTTAGGTATATCAGTCACACCAATCAAGGTGCTCCCGAGTCACTCCACTCCTTTGTCTATAGGTAATCACTTCTATGCTCCCTTCCCCAACTAGTTAATCAGCTTTTCCCTAATCAGACTGTTAATTTGTAAGGTCAGACCTCGCTAGGACAGTGAAATTGTATTGTAAGTTAATATTGTCTTTCTCCTCTCTTATGTCTTTTGAATAGTTTACTTTAAAACAATATCCTTTTTGTATGGACAAAGACAGTTGTTAATATGCTTTGGTAACATGGGATTTAATTGGCTTCGAATATTATTCACTTGCTGGCATCTGTATTCTCGACTTAAGCCTCAGCTGCCCTTACTTCCTAGCACCCCCAAAAGCAGGGTCCTGACGAGGGACAGGACAGACCCAGGGCAAGTGGTGGCTACTTTGGCATCAAGATGGGCCTGGCCAAAGTGCCTAATGCTTAACTATATGTTAAGAGCTTGGTCATGGACATATCATGTCAAAAGCAACAATGAGACTAGGACCGTGCTAGGGATAGGAAAGACTAATCTGGCCTGAACACTGTAGTCTGAGATCGAGATGACCCCAGGAGAGCAATTCTATAAGCTTAATGCATCTCTTGCTATGTTCATACAAAATGATTAATATTATGAATACTTATATGTTAGTTGGACAAAGAGAGGAGAAACACACCCATGGGATTCCGCTCTTGGGCAGGTGTCCTGCTGAAAGAGAATCTGTCCTAGAAGAAGCATCCCCTGAGTGAAAGAACTTTATCCCTATTGATTGTGAGAACACTTATGTGTAAGCCCCAACCCCTCATGCTGGGGGATTTAACTAGGTTGTGAGAGTGGGCTAGGGGGTCAGTCCCAGGGTTGATTTCCAGGGCCAGTCCCGGGCCAGTCCCGGCCAGTCCCAGGGCGAGTGTCGGGGAGTCCCAGTGCCAGACCTGGAGAAGCTCGATCGAGATCCAGATCCAGAGGAGAAGGAGAATGAAGTAGCATGAGAGAGGAAGAAGCAGGAGAAGAATCAGAGGAGAATGCAGATGGGAATGGAATAAACTGCGATTGAGACCAACCAGCTTGGATCTGTTCCTTCCTTCGCCTGCCTCATCATTGCCTTCAAGCTCCCTTGGGTGAGGAAGCAGCTGGAGACTACCAAACGCAGGCGGCAGGAGAGACAGCACCACTGCCCTGTGCCCTGTGCCTGGTGCGGTGAGGTGCTCCCCTCCACACCCCTTTCTTTTCTTTTTTGTGTTTTTACACAGATGTAGTCCCATTTGTCTATGTTTGCTTCCACTTGTATAGTCAGTGCTGTTTTGTCCTTAAAGATGCTTTTAGCTTCAATGTCATGGAGAGTTCTGCCTACATTTTCTTCTATGAACCTTATAGATTCATGTCTAATATTGAGGTTTTTAATCCACTTTGATCTGACTTTTGTGCCTGGCATTAGACAGAGGTCAGAGTTTATTTTTTTGCAGGTAGCTATCCAGTTTTCCCAGCACCACTTGTTGAAGAGGCTTTCCTTGTTCCACTTTGCATTTCTTGCTCCTTTGTCAAAGATAACTTGACCATAGGGAAAAGCGCCCCCTGCGTCCCGTGCCCGCCCGCGGCAGCGGGACAGCTCGGAGCACCCCCTCCCCGCCGGGCAGGTCCCAGTCATTCGCCCACCGCGCCTGATCCCGCCCTCCCGTGTCCGACAGGTATATTGGCTCTTCCCCTTGGAGACCCTGTGCCACCTGGAAAAGCGCCCCCTGCGTCCCGTGCCCGCCCGAGGCAGCGGGACAGCTCGGAGCACCCCCTCCCCGCCGGGCAGGTCCCAGTCATTCGCCCACCGCGCCTGATCCCGCCCTCCCGTGTCCGACAGGTATATTGGCTCTTCCCCTTGGAGACCCTGTGCCACCTGGAAAAGCGCCCCCTGCATCCCGTGCCCGCCCGCGGCAGCGGGACAGCTCGGAGCACCCCCTCCCCGCCGGGCAGGTCCCAGTCATTCGCCCACAGCGCCTGATCCCGCCCTCCCGTGTCCGAAAAGGTTAGGGGCGTTTCCTCTCATTTGGGGGCGTGGCCTCAAAAGTAGGCGGGGCCTCTTTCCGGATCGGCCGCAGATATTTTTCTTACCATTCCACGCATTGTCCTTTGGCTACAATTGATTGAACCCATTTCCCCGAAGAACTCCCTCATCATCTTAGTTACTATATGTTGATACTCAACTAACCTAGCCTATCCTAACTTCACAAAAACTGTCAATGAACACATCAACTTGCACGGAAAAGTACTTTGTCAAAAGAGCATAACCAAAAATCTTTAGTCGAGGTTCCTCCCAAGTTAACGAGAGCTCCAGATAGTAAAGCCCATAACAACATGAAGAAACTGAGAAAATCCCCACCACTAGGAGAGAGCCAAGAAAATATCTCACTAACCTCAGCAGCGACCTCCCAGAAATACACCCTCCTCTCAGATAGAGAATTCAGAGAGGAAATTGTGAGGATGATTCATGAACTCAACACAACTATGGAACGAACATCCAATAAATTAAGGGAGGATATGGATGCCGCGTTGGAACGCTCCACCAAGATAATCCAGGAAGAAATGAGAGCAGAAATTTCAAAGCTACGAACAGAAGTCACACAACTAAAAGAATCAGTAGATGAAATGAAAATCTCCGTAGGAGCCCTCAATAGTAGAATGACTACAGCCGAAGACAGAATCAGTGAACTTGAAGATGAGCTGCACAAAGCATATAGACAACAGCAAATAATGGCAAAAGACCTCAAAATGGCTCTAGAGCGAGTTAGAGTCCTAGGGGACGACCTCAGGAGAAACAACATAAGAATCATGGGAGTGCCGGAACCACACGGAACCAATCCCAATGAAAAAAACACCATTAAAGACATCATTGCTAAAAAATTCCCAGAGCTAGAGAATGTGGACATCCAGATACAAGGAGTCCGAAGGGTGCCAGCTAAAAGGGACCCAAATAGAAAATCCCCAAGGCATATCATAGTCAGAATGATGGATGCCGTGGATAGAGACACAATACTGCAAGCAGCAAGATCAAAGAAGGAGATCATATACAAAGGCGCACCCCTTAGATTCACAGCAGACCTATCAGAAGAAACCCTCCAAGCCCGAAGACAATGGTGGGATATAGTGAAAAAACTTCATGAAATGAATGCCTCACCAAGAATACTCTACCCGGCTAAACTCTCAGTTAAACTTGAAGGAACCATACATTATTTCATGGACAAGCAACAGCTCAGGAACTTCATAGACTCAAGACCAAATTTAAAAGAAGGACTCAAAGGGCTACTTTAAGACAAGGAAAAAGACCTATAAGAACAACAAACCCTACAGAAAAATGGCACAAAATCCAATGACAATAATCTCTCTTAATGTTAACGGGCTAAATGCACCAATCAAGAGGCACAGAGTGGCAAAATGGATTCGGAAACTAAACCCAACCTTCTGCTGCCTACAAGAAACACATCTGAATAGCCGGAACAAACACAGACTCAAAATCAAAGGATGGAAAACAATCCTGCAAGCAAACAGCCCCCTCAAAAAAAAAGCAGGGGTGGCCATACTAGTATCCGATAGCATTGATTTCAGGCTGAAAAAGATCAGAAGGGACAGCAAAGGTCATTTTATATTCATCAAGGGATATGTGCAACAGGAAGAAATCACACTCCTAAATGTATACGCACCTAATGAACGACCAGCGAAATACTTAAAAGAACTCCTAACAGAATTTAAGGAGGACATAACTAGCACCACGATAGTAGTTGGAGATTTCAACACTGCCTTATCACCTCTGGATAGATCGACAAGAACAACACTCAGCAAGGAAACGAAGGCCCTGAAGGAAGAAATGGAGGAGACAGGGCTAATAGACCTATACAGGGCTATATACCCCCAAAAGAAAGAATACACATTCTTTTCCAGTGCACACGGAACATTTTCCAAAATTGATCATGTTCTGGGCCACAAGTTATACCTTAATAGAATTGGAAAGATAGAAATTGTATCAACTATCTTTTCAGACCATGATGCACTGAAGATGGAAGTTAATCATGCACAGACTCGGAGAACCAAATCAAACACTTGGAAATTAAACAACTCACTATTGAACAATGAGTGGGTCACGGAGGAAATCAAGAAAGAAATTAAGAGATACCTCGAAACAAATGAGAATGAAGACACAAGCTACCAGAACCTATGGGACGCAGCTAAAGCTGTGTTAAGGGGAAAATTTATAGCTCTGCAAGCCTTCCTCAGAAAGGAAGAAAGGGCCTATATAGATAGTTTGACTTCGCAGCTCAAGATCTTAGAAGAGGACCAGCAAAAGGAACCCAAACCAGATCGAAGGAAAGAAATAATAAAACTTAGAGCAGAAATTAACGATATGGAAACCCGAAAAACAATCCATAAGATCAATGAAACAAAGAGCTGGTTCTTCGAGAAAATAAATAAGATTGATAAACCGCTAGCAAGACTCACAAAGAAAGAAAGAGAGAAAACCCTAATAAACCGAATTAGAAATGAAAAGGGGGACATCACAAGAGAAACCAAGGAGATTCAAAGGATCATCAGAGACTACTTTGAAAGTCTGTATGCCACAAAACAAGAGAACCTAAAAGAAATGGATGAATTCCTTGACTCCTACAACCTCCCAAGACTGAGCCAAGAAGACGTGAAATACCTGAATAGGCCCATAAATATCAAGGAAATCGAAACGGTAATCAAAAGTCTCCCCAAAAACAAAAGCCCAGGTCCAGACGGATTCACTGGCGAATTCTTCCAAACATTCAAAGAAGACTTGTTGCCAGTTCTCCTTAAGCTTTTCCAGGAAATCGAAAAGACAGGAACCCTTCCGAACAGTTTCTATGAGGCACATATCTCCCTAATACCAAAAGCAAACAAAGACACCACTAACAAAGAAAACTATAGACCAATATCCTTGATGAATACCGATGCGAAGATTCTCAACAAAATACTAGCAAATAGAATCCAACAACTCATCAAAAAGATCATACACCATGACCAAGTGGGATTCATCCCAGGGATGCAAGGTTGGTTTAACATTCGGAAATCAATCAACATAATCCATCACATCAACAAAAGTAAAGATAAAAACCATATGATCATATCCATAGATGCAGAAAAAGCATTTGACAAGATCCAACACCCATTCATGATAAAAACTCTCACCAAAATGGGTTTTGGAGGAACTTTTCTCAAGATAGTCAAAGCCATCTACCATGAACCTATGGCGAGCATTATCATCAATGGAGAAAAACTAAGGGCTTTTCCTCTGAGATCGGGGACAAGACAAGGATGTCCACTCTCACCACTTCTCTTTAATATAGTACTGGAAGTATTAGCAATAGCCATCAGGCAAGAAAAAGATATTAAGGGGATTCAGATTGGAAAGGAAGAAATCAAGCTCTCACTATTCGCAGACGATATGATACTATACCTAGAGAAACCTAAAAGCTCTAGTAAGAAACTCTTAGAAACAATTGATCTATACAGTAAAGTCGCAGGCTATAAAATCAATACCCAAAAATCCATGGCCTTCCTATATGCAAACAATGAGACAGAGGAAAGGGACATGAAAAAAGCAATCCCATTCACAATTGTGCCCCAGAAAATCAAATACCTTGGAATCAGCTTAACTAAAGAAGTAAAGGACCTCTACAAAGAAAACTATAAAACGCTACTTCATGAAATAAAAGAGGACATGAGGAAATGGAAAAATATCCCCTGCTCATGGATAGGGAGAATAAACATTGTCAAAATGGCAATACTCCCCAAAGCATTATACAGATTTAACGCGATCCCTATGGGGATACCCATGGCATTCTTCAAAGAAGCGGAGCAAGCAATCCTGAAATTTATATGGAACAATAAACGCCCACGGATAGCTAAAACAATTCTTGGGAAAAAGATGATGGGAGGCATCACCCTTCCCAACCTTAAACTCTACTACAAAGCGGTAACAATTAAAACAGCATGGTACTGGAACAAAAGCAGAACTGCAGACCAATGGAACAGGGTGGAATATCCCCACACACAACCTCAAATGTATGATCATCTAATCTTTGATAAAGGTGCAAGAGATGTGAAGTGGAGCAAGGAAAGTCTCTTTAACAAATGGTGCTGGCACAACTGGACAAGTACATGCAAAAAAATGGGCTTAGAACTCGATCTGTCACCATGCACAAAAGTCAGATCAAAATGGATTAAAGACCTCAACATCAGACCACAAACCATAAGGTACATTGAAGACAAGGTAGGCAAAACCCTCCAGAATATTGAAGATAAAGGTATCTTCAAAGATGACACGGAACTAAGCAATCTAGTAAAAACAGAGATCAACAAATGGGACTACATTAAACTAAAAAGCTTCTGCACCGCAAAAGAAACAGCGACCAGAATACAAAGACTATCTACAGAATGGGAAAGGATATTTACACAATACCCATCAGATAAGGGGTTGATATCAAGGGTATATAAAGCACTGGTTGAACTCTACAAGAAGAAAACATCCAACCCCATCAAAAAATGGGGCGAAGAAATGAACAGAAACTTTACCAAGGAAGAGATACGAATGGCCAAAAGACACATGAAAAAGTGCTCTACATCACTAATCGTCAGAGAGATGCAGATCAAAACAACCATGAGATACCACCTCACACCACAGAGGCTAGCACACATCCAAAAGAACAAAAGCAACCGCTGTTGGAGAGGATGTGGGGAGAAAGGGACCCTTCTACACTGCTGGTGGGAATGCCGGCTAGTTCAGCCCTTTTGAAAAACAGTATGGACGACTCTCAAAAAACTTGAAGTTGAGCTCCCATTTGACCCAGCAATACCACTGCTGGGAATATATCCCAGAAAAGCCAAAAAGTATAGTCGAAGTGACATATGCACTTATATGTTCACCGCAGCACTGTTTACAATAGCCAGAATCTGGAAAAAACCCGAGTGCCCTAGAACAGATGACTGGTTGAAGAAACTCTGGTACATATATACAATGGAATACTATGCAGCTGTTAGAAAAAATGAGGTCATGACGTTTGCATATAAGTGGATCTACATGGAAAGTATCATGCTAAGTGAAATGAGTCAGAAAGAGAGAGACAGACATAGAAAGATTGCACTCATCTGTGGAATATAGAATAATAGACTATAAGACGAACACCCAAGAATAGTAGAAATAAGTACCAGGAGGTTGTCACCATGGCTTGGAGGCTGTTCTCTCACTCTGGGCAACTCAGAGAAGGGAACAGCAAGTAAAATGTGGTTGTTGGTCATGTGGGGGAAAGATGATGCGGGCCAAATATAGACTAGAGACTGAACGCAATGGCCACTCAACACCTTTATTGCAAACCACAACACCTAATCAGAGAGAGAGAACAAAAGGGAATTCCCTGCCATAGTGGCAGGGTGGGGTGGGGGGAGACGGGACTGGGAAGGGGGGGTGGGATGTTGGGTTTACTGGTGGTGGAGAATGGGCACTTGTGAAGGGATGGGTTATCAAACTCTGTAAGGGAGAAACATGAGCACAAAAATGTATAAATCTGGAACTGTACCCTCACGTTGACTCACTAATTAAAAATAAACTATAAAAAAAAAATAAATTGACATTTGAATTTAAAAAAAAAAAAACAAAAAAACAGAGATCAACAAATGGGACTACATTAAACTAAAAAGCTTCTGCACCGCAAAAGAAACAGCGACCAGAATACAAAGACTATCTACAGAATGGGAAAGGATATTTACACCCATCAGATAAGGGGTTGATATCAAGGGTATATAAAGCACTGGTCGAACTCTACAAGAAGAAAACATCCAACCCCATCAAAAAATGGGGCGAAGAAATGAACAGAAACTTTACCAAGGAAGAGATACGAATGGCCAAAAGACACATGAAAAAGTGCTCTACATCACTAATCGTCAGAGAGATGCAGATCAAAACAACCATGAGATACCACCTCACACCACAGAGGCTAGCACACATCCAAAAGAACAAAAGCAACCGCTGTTGGAGAGGATGTGGGGAGAAAGGGACCCTTCTACACTGCTGGTGGGAATGCCGGCTAGTTCAGCCCTTTTGGAAAACAGTATGGACGACTCTCAAAAAACTTGAGGTTGAGCTCCCATTTGACCCAGCAATACCACTGCTGGGAATATATCCCAGAAAAGTCAAAAAGTATAGTCGAAGTGACATATGCACTTATATGTTCACCGCAGCACTGTTTACAATAGCCAGAATCTGGAAAAAACCCGAGTGCCCTAGAACAGATGACTGGTTGAAGAAACTCTGGTACATATATACAATGGAATACTATGCAGCTGTTAGAAAAAATGAGGTCATGACGTTTGCATATAAGTGGATCTACATGGAAAGTATCATGCTAAGTGAAATGAGTCAGAAAGAGAGAGACAGACATAGAAAGATTGCACTCATCTGTGGAATATAGAATAATAGACTATAAGACGAACACCCAAGAATAGTAGAAATAAGTACCAGGAGGTTGTCACCATGGCTTGGAGGCTGTTCTCTCATTCTGGGCAACTCAGAGAAGGGAACAGCAAGTAAAATGTGGTTGTTGGTCATGTGGGGGAAAGATGATGCGGGCCAAATATAGACTAGAGACTGAACGCAATGGCCACTCAACACCTTTATTGCAAACCACAACACCTAACCAGAGAGAGAGAACAAAAGGGAATTCCCTGCCATAGTGGCAGGGTGGGGTGGGGGGAGACGGGACTGGGAAGGGGGGGTGGGATGTTGGGTTTACTGGTGGTGGAGAATGGGCACTGGTGAAGGGATGGGTTATCAAACTCTGTAAGGGAGAAACATGAGCACAAAAATGTATAAATCTGTAACTGTACCCTCACGTTGACTCACTAATTAAAAATAAACTATAAAAATAAAAAAAAAAAAAGATAACTTGACCATATATTTGGGGGTCTGTAACAGGATACTCACTTCTGTTCCATTGGTCTACACATCTGTTTTTATCCCAATACCACGCTGTTTTAATTACTACTGCTTTCTAGTAGAGTTTGAAGTTGGGGAAGGTGACGCCACCCATCTTCTTTTTTCCAAGGATTGCTTTAGCTATTCGTTGGGGTTTATTGTTCTATATGAATTTCATGAGTGTTTTGTCTATTTCTTTAAAAAATGTCATGGGTATCCTGATAGGGACTGTATTAAATTTGTATAGTGCTTTGGGTACCATGCAATTTTTAATGGAATTAATCCTAAGTCATTAAAGAATGTCAGGAACATTTTTATGGGAATGATGTTAAATTTGCATTCTGCATTAGATAGAATGGTCTTTTTTGACAATGTTTATTTTGCAATCTATGAGCATGAAATATATATATATTTTCCACTTCCCGTTGTCATATTCTATGCTTGAGTAGTGGTATATAGCATTAGTAGGACTGTATTTCTTTCATATTTTTAAATTTTTGTTGTTGTTGTTGAGCCACATTCAGCACCACTGAGGGCTTACTCCTGTCTTTGTGCTCAGGTATCACTCTTGACAAGGTTGGTAGGGACCATGTAAGATGATGGGAATTGCAACCTCAACAGCTTTCTTAATATATCTGAAGTTGATAAACATCAGAATTGTTGATTGGCATGTCTTTAAGTTTTGTGTAGGCAACACTAGTCATTCACATAAAATTCTATTTATCGATTTTCTTCTCAATTTCTTTATAACACAGAATATTCACATAGTCCAGTTTTAGATATCTGACCCTATCTTACTTACAAAATCTACCATTCCTACTAAATCTGGTCTGTAAAATGTTAATATTTGAACATATCATTTTGTTTTATCTGTTCTTTCAGAAAATTTGTATTAGGTTGAATTTAATGTAAACATTTTCTGTACTGTATTAAAGGCTTTAAGTTCTCATACATTCATAATTAATAAAAACAACTAGTTTTATTGATATTTAAATAATCTGAATATTAGTGATTACAGGTTTTGAAAGTAGCCCAGATTATAAAGATACAATGACATAAGGGATAGATATTTTCAATGGATATTAGAAAAGTTAAAATTTCCACTTTATTTTAGTATATTGTTTAACGGGAATATGTGATATCTTATTTTTAAGTTTATGCCGATCATATTTTCTACAATCAGTCTAGATGTCATATCATGTTTTCCAAGGTTTCTAAAGAAAAGTTACGTCATTGCATCATCCTTATGTTGAAGTGATTTGAAGCTATATACATACTCCTCAATTAAAACTCTATTCTGGGGTGCTAGAGCGATAGCACAGAGGTTATGGTGATTGCCTGGCAGGCGGCTGACCCAGGTTTGATTATTCACATCACATACAGTCCCCTGAGCACTGCCAGGAGTAATTTCTGAGTGCAGACCTAGAAGTAATCCCTGTGCATAGCCAAGTGTGACCCAAACAGCAAAATAGATAATAAATAATTTTTTTTATTTATTATTATTATTACTTTCCCGTGGATCGTCGAATTTCTCGAGCAGTCTCAGCAACCTCTCCATTCATCCTATCCCTGAGATTTTAGAAGCCTCTCTAAAAGCCTCTCTACTTGTCCTTCCCAATGATGCCGCATTGGAGGCTCTTTCAGGGTCAGGGGAATGAGACCCAGCTTGTTACTGGCTTTGGCATATGAATACACCATGGGAAGCTTGCGAGGATCTCCAAGGTGGGCAGGAAACTCTCAGTAGTTTGCCAGATTCTCCCAGAGGGAGAAGTAGGTTTTAATATATAAGCGTGTAAAGTGGCCTCGTGCTTCTGAGAGCTTGCTTTTAAGTCTCTGGATGTTGGCTATTGATGGGATTACACGCACCTGGGTTCCTTTGTTGGTACCTTCATGCATGAGGCTTGTCCAAACATGTGGAGAGGGGCCTTGAGCATGGCTGTGGCTAGGTTCCGGAGGTCTTCACCACTGGGAGCTGGAGACCATCCCCTCCGAGGGGCCCTGGGGAAGACAGCCTGGCACGTGGGCAAGAGACTCTCTGCATTGCCAAGTGTGACCCAAAAAGCAAAACAAAAAATAAATAAATAAATAAATAATAAATACACGAATAAAACTCTATTCAGTAATAATTCTATCTTGTAAGAATACTTGTAGTTTTGCCTGATTATAAGTTGACATAAATAATTGAAACTTAAAATATGAAGCAATAAATGCTGAACAAAAGAAAATTGTTGAGGAATAGACATTTTAAAATAACATGCACAAAACTATGTTCTTGATAAATTAACTGTAGTTTTTTATATCGATCTTTTTTTAAAAGAAGATATTATGTATGTTGTAGTTGTCGGATATAGAAACTGAGTAGTTAGTCTCTAATCAAAAGTATGTCCCACTGGAGTCATCCCATTGCACACTATTAAATAATGTGAGAAAAGCTCTCTGTAATATATATATATATATATATATATATATAATGAGCTCTCATATATTTATATGTATATATATGTGGAATTCAACTTAGTACTAGATTGTAAAGTATATTATAAAGAGCAAACCCAAGTATTCTTTGGATTATATAGTACTTTTTTTCTTTACAAAACACTGACTTATACACTAAATGTTTTACGTCTAGTGTTAAATTTAAGCAACCTTCACAAGTATGAGTTTGCTGCTTTGATAAATTGTTCTGCATGTATTTAAATCTTTCCTTGAATAAGATAATTTATTGAGCAAGTATCTTATTATATAATAGCAACCACCCTCCCACAATTTGAAATAATTACTAGTTTACCTTGATATTTGGTATAATGCATGTTTAGTAGATCGAATATATACTATTTTTCATGAACCTATTAAGAACTTAAGGAGTAAAGAATGAGTCCTCTAGACTAAATAACCTTACAAAATTAAATAGCTAAAATAAGATGCACTTAAAATTTGTAACACAATGCAACATACATGATGATGAAATATAGCTGGGTTTGCTTGCTACTTTAAAATTATTAACCTCTTCAGTGAAAATTAAGGTACATCTTATGAAAGGGGTATTAGATGTGATGCCTTAACAGTAAACTGTTTACTATAAAACAAAAAACCAAAAGTATCACTACTTGGGGCTTTTTAAAGGGAGTGTATGTTTTATTAGAGACTTTCTATTTAAACATGCAAAATAATTGGAGCTATATTAAATAAAATTAAATACATTTAAAAATAGTAACATAATGAAATATGCAGAGCGGGTAGGGCATTCATCTTGTACATGGCCGACCTGGGTTCAATTCCTCCGTCCATCTTCGAGACCCCAGCACGCTACCGAGAGTATACCACCCACAGAGCAAAGCCTGGCAAACTACCTGTGGCATATTCGATAGTCCAAAAACAGTAACAACAAGTCTCACAATGGAGACGTTACTGGTGCCTGCTTGAGCAAATCAATGAAGAACGGGACAACAGTGTTACAGTGATAAATTATGGTGTAGGTTTCTTGCTACTTTAGAGTTATGAGATTTTTGAATTTTAATCACTGTATCACTATCATCCCATTGATCATCAATTTGCTCCAGCGGGCACCAGTAATGTCTCCGTTGTTGGACTTGTTGTTACCGTTTTGGGCATATCAAATACGCCACGGGTAGCTTGCCAGGCTCTGTTGTGCGGGCAAGATACTCTACTTTGCTCTATGGGCAAATGCTCTACCCGCAGTATTATCACTACAGCCCTTGAATTTTAATAATGAAATTATTTAATGAATTAATAATGGATAATGAATAAATAATAATCACTTAATAATATTAAATGAATTAATAATGAAATTAAGCAAAGCCTGGCAAACTACCTGTGGTGTACTTGATATGCCAAAATCAGTAACAATGACGGTCCTCATTCCCCTGACCCTGAAAGATCCCCCAATATACCACTGGGCTACACTAGCATGTGACAGGGACTAATGGAGCCCGCTTGAGCAAATTGATGAAAAACGGGATAACAGTGGTACAGTGTTACAATAATGAAATGAATGGAATTATAGTTACTTATATAATGTTCTTAAATATTAGAAGTAAAAAAAATTCCTTAAGAGCCTTCTTTAAGGTAAGATAATGTTTTATAATTTTTTGAGTCTAAATGTTAACTTATTAGATATCATTTACTTAAAATACCTAAAGTAGCACTGTGGCATACTATTTGTCACAAACTGAAAAACATTTATAAGCATTATACAAAAAGAGCCTCAAGAAAGTATTTTCTTACTACTATTAAAATATATTTGTCTTAAGCTTGTTTGTTTGTCTTATTTGAACTTGATAATGGGTGTAGCCTATAATACCTAACCACTAGTTTGGAAATGTATATATATATATATGTATGTATACATATATATACATAGATATATATTTTAAGGAAAAGCAATTGCCTTAATAATCTGGCATAATAAAAATTGCTATTCTGTTTTCAACTGATGACAATGGAATTACTCAATGTACATTGAAGACAGTATGTGAAGTTAAGTACTAAATTTCTTATATACCTCATAAAATTTTATTACTTCTGAGTACTAAAAAGTTACTAGAAATCATTCGACATTGCTGAGCTGTCACTTGGTTATCCTGAACTTAGTAATATTGTAAAAAATAGCATAAAAAGCATGTTTTTTTTTTAAAAAAAAGATAAAGGTTATAAAAAGAGAAATAGTAAAACTACATTGCAGGGTATTAATTGTGTTGAATCCCATGAGTTTTTGACGGATAATAAACCAGTGATAGATGTGGACTCTAAAATTGCATGTGTGTCATGAACAAAATCCTCTGTATAATGCAGGGTCATTGGATTTTACAATCTCATAAGCTTCCAGGATTTTGCCTGGCACATCAAAACAATGGCTTAATGTGTAATAAATTCTACTGCTAGCCATCTGCTTACCCTCTTGACCTTTCAAATTTTATAAAAACTAAAGCCCATAATTTCTCACTTCATAAACCACCAGATTTTTGGAATATGTTATATTCCAGGGTTATTTTATTTTTTTATGAAATCAAGGAGATGGTGTATTAGATAATATTTGGCAGCAATAAGTCCTTCCCATTGAAATTATTATGAGCAATCAGTAGTTAATAAGATTTATGCTATTTTGTCACTTTGTAGATGGATAATGCTCATTAAAGGAAATGTATCCTAAATGTGACAATTTCTTATATTACTCAGTAATACAAAGTATAGTAACAATTTTAGAGTGATTTTTAAACAAGAAAATTATTAAAATATTTATTTTTAGTGATATGTAACTTTATATTTATGTAAAAAGAATGTTGTTATTTTTTTTGGTTTAGTTCACTAAAGTTTTACTTAATACTATAAGAATATTTCTCTCTAAAAGGCATATTGTGCACTCCAAAGAAAAAGTTAATGAACAAATCAAGTTAAAAGATTATAAACTCTTAAAGTCTGAAGGATTAGCCATCTGTGATCAAAATATGTTATTAAATATTGTCATTGGGAATTCTCACAAGTACTTAGAGGCAGATCTGTGGAAGACCCCAAATATTCATTTCTTTTAGTCTAGATTCCTATTATATTCTGAACATGACCCAAATAAGTCTTGTTAAGGAGTTGGGAAAGATATGATTTCTTTAGTCCCCAAGGGGTGATATCTGAGCATAGAACCAGGAGTAAATTCTGAGTACTGGCAGGTGTGTTCCTAAAACAAAACAACAACAACAACAACAAACAAACAAAAAGAAGAAAAGAGAAGACAATGTTCAATAAAACAAATTATTGGTATTTAAAGATCTTTGGCTTTCTATAATCTACCCTAAATCCTTTGTCATCAAACTATTTAAGATTATCATTTCTTCTTATAGGAGACTGGGGAAGAGTAGTCATAGAAGAATCAAGGAATGGTGAGGCCTCACTCACTCAAGCACAGCCCCTAACCCAGCTTCTATTTTCTCTCTCTTCTCTTAGAACAGCAAGAGCACTGCTCTCATTATTTTAAGCTATTTACTTTGTTCACATGATAAAGAACATACATATATGTACATGTATATATATATACACAACATACATATGATACAGTAATTTATCAATAGACTATATACATTTTGAATAGTTGCCTTATTTTGAATATGTAATGTGGATATCTTATTAATGATAAACTGTATATCAGTATAGGTTGATTTAGGGAAGTTAGGGAGAAAGTAATTCATCACTTTCAAAAAACTTGTTTTAAATTTTTTTGCTTTTTGGTTCATATCCAGCAATTCTCGGGGGTTACTTCTGTCTCTACACGCAGGAATTACCCCTGGCAGTGCTGGGAAACTATATGGGATGGTGAGGATTGAACCGGATTGCAAATGTCCTACACGCTGTATTTTCACTCCAGCCCCAATTCACTGTATCACTGTCATCCCATTGCTCATTGATTTCCTCAAACGGGCACCAGTACTGTCTCCATTGTGAGATTTGTTGTTACTGTTTTTGGCATATCGAATATGCCATGGGTAGCTTGCCAGGCTCTGCTGTGCAGGCGAGATACTCTTGTAGCTTGCCAGACTCTCCTAGAGGGGCAGTGACTTGAACCTGGGTCAGCCACGTACAAGGCAAACGCCCTACCCACTGCGCTATGGCTCCAACCCCCAATCCCAGTTAATAAGTTTTAAATTAATATTTATTATAGATTTATATTATGAATTAAAAATAAGATTTATATTGATATAATCATGTTACAACCTATTCCAAAATGGAAGGTGTGGTAACCTTTGTTTTCTTCATTTTATTGTCATCATTTACTCTACTCCTCTTCAATAAATATATAATGACGTGATGTTTTTAAGAACAAATTTTGGAGCTTGGAAAATAATATATATTTAATATATATTTGTATATATATAGTTGCACAGCCTCAACTCCAATTCCATCAACAATAATATTTATTTTAAAATTCTAATAGTAATTAGACAGTAAGCATAAAAATGACTAACTGCCATTAAACTTTACATATTCAGTCTTACAACATTGCATATATAACTTTTGAACATAAAAAATGTTTTTTATAGAATTTTAAGATCTGAATTGACATGTCTTCTTAATTTAAATTCTTAAGAAATTATCTTCATTACAATTCTATTTTTCAATTAGATTTGACATTGGCCTGTAAAGAAGTACCCTAAATCCCACAATTGTAAAAATTTTAAATGGATTTTTACAGCAAAGTGAAGCACCATTTAACTGAAGCATTAGAAAAAACTTGAAAAAACATCTCCTCTTTCAATAACTGACAAAGTGGGTTAAATTAGTATTTATTATTATTTTTCAGTTATCACTTTTATTCACACAAGCAAAAGACAGAGAGAGATGAAGAGAGAGGAGAGAGAGACAGAGAGAGCACATACAGACATAAAGACATTACTCTAATGTGCTTAGAGAAATATTTTACATTATATTCCTACTTTCTTGTTTTAGTAATCTTTCCATTTCATTAAAATGCCAGACTATTTCCTGATAATATACAGGCTATGAGGCATAAAATAAATTATTCTTGATAGGATTTGCAGTGACCAGGAAATGCACTCAATGAATTCTAGAAAAATTTCAAGTTATAACTCAAAAAAAAATCCTATCTTTTGTGACAGAGTCCTGAATTATAGCATACAGTTTGTGTACAGAGAAGCTCAGAAACCAACATTGAAAATAACCTTACTTCATCTTCATGTAAATGAACATGCTCTACTTCTGATTACTCTAATATCCCACAATTACAGCAAAACCATGGAGAGAAGGAACTGCAATGATCTGTAACCAGGCATAAAATAATTCATTTTCCAATCAAGCTATACAAGACAGGAAAGTAGAAAGAGGTAACCGTACATTCTTCTATTGTTTTTCAGTGTGTCAAGTGAGGAATAAAGCACAAGATAATACATTTACAAATATATAACCCACATTTACTCTTAATATCTTTCCAATGCAGTAATGCAAGCTAAATGACATACTTAGGAGTTAATTTAACTTAATATGATATCATACAAATAAGCATTACATGACTTCAACATATGGTAAGTATAAGTTTTATAAATACTTTTTCTCTGTAAGGTAAAACTGCAGAAATAGAAATATGTATGAAAACAATAGAATTTGTGCATTAAACTTTTCACCCTGACATCTTACATGCTTCTAAATAATGCTTTTAAAAAACATTTTTTTAAATGTTTATTTCTGATCTTTCTAATACCAGAAATATTTCAAGTTGTTGATGTCTTTTAGTTTTATTTACCAATGCAACCATTAACTCAAATGTTCATATTACCCACAAGAGCTCTCTGAAGGAACAGAAAATTTTAAAAAGTTTCTATTGCTTACCACTGTCATTAAAGATGTTCTTAAATCCATAAATCTATAATAAAGATTGTCTCACTGTTTCCCTCAATGATGAATTTAGATGAGAACATAGTGAACAAAGGGAAGAAAAAACAGTGACATAATATACTATGTGCTATGTGATTTTAGTTGTATTTTAAATAAAACATACTAGGAAAGTCACTTATTACAGTATTTATTTTTAAATCAATAATCTAAAACTCAAAAAAGTACTATACAAAAATGTATTCTTAGCATTTTATGCTTTATTCCCAATCTTCTACCAACTACTGTGTAGTGTTACATGAGTACCTTTGAATCTATCTTTCTTTCATAATCTTTGTCCAGAATTTCCAAAGGATTTTCTCTCAAGTTTTATTTTACTTAAGTCTGAAGAAAAAAAAAAATCTTGTCTCTTTCTGAGCAACCTATCTGAAATAAACTTCCTATTTAATTTTTTTGATTTGTAAATAATTATTTTGACTTGTATCTATAAAACTGTGTGTTGTTGTCATTGTTGTTATGTTTGTTTTGCTTTGGGGGCCACACCTCACCACGTTCAGGCTTACTCCTGACTCTGTGCTCAGGGGCTACTCCTGGTGAGGTTTGGAGTGCCTGAAATTGAACTTGGGTTGATCCTGTGCATGACAAATGCCCTGCCTGTTGTCATAACTTCTTAGCCCCTCATGTGATTTTTATTATGTCTTTTTCACTGATACATAAGTTACTCAAGAATAAATGTTGTTCTTTCTGAAGACAGCAATATGTTGATTTAGATGGAAGTATACTTATATGCATAATTAATTTTAACTAATGAAGAAATTGATAAATCAGTACATATATGATAACACTGAAAACTATGTAGAGGAGATGATTAGTTGGAATAATACAAGGAAAATGTTAAATAGTTAATATTTGAAAAGCAAGACTATACATAGTTGTAGAGTCTCAGTATATGAGCACAAACCTCTTTGCTTGTACTCTTTTTGGAGGAAATCAAATACAGAAAGTCACATCTAAAAATTCACATTCACACCAAGAAAGAATATGTGAACTAAATTAAACCAAGTAATGACACCTGTATCAAAGAATTTTCTCAAGTATGGCAGAATGACATGATATAGCACCATCATTATTGGCACACCTTTGTATTTCTGTTGCCTTTACAAGCAACAAAAAATAATTCTATTATTATTTTTAATCACAAGAAATAAATTAACTTTTAAAAAAATATTGATCCACTTAATTAATTTTTGAGTACATAAATTGGAGCTTATACGTTGATTTTTAGGAAAAGAATGATGTTAAAATATATTATCCTTTCTGTTTAATTTCCATTTCAAAATTTTATAACCTTTTTAAATTGAGTCACCATGAGATACAAAGCTCCTAATGATCAGATTTCAGATAAACATAGATCCAATACCCGTTCCTCCACCAGTGTCCAATTCCCACTACCAATGACCCCAGTTTCCCTCACACCACCCCTTCCCCAGCCCGCTTCTATGGCACTCATTTCTTTCTCTTTATCTTTCTCTTTTTCTGTCTGTCTGTCTGTCTGTCTCTCTTTATCTATCTCTTACTCAATAAATTGACTTTTTGTTTCTCCATTTATGGTATTTTTTCATGGTCTACAGTTCAAATACTTCAAATTCATTGATTCATTGTGCTATCAATCTAACAATGTTGTTACCATCACTGTCACTGTCACTGTTATCAGGTTACTCATTGATTTGCTCGAGCAGACACCAGTAAGGTCTCCATTGTGAGACTTGTTACAGTTTTTGGCGTATTGAATATGCCACGGGGTAGCTTGCCAGGCTCTCCGAGAGGGACGGAGGACCCGGGTTGGCCACATGCAAGGCAAACATCCTACCCTCTCTGCTATGGCTCCAGCCTGTTGTTACTGTATCTTCAATATAAATTTCAATATAAGTTATTTGGAGACTATTGTTTAGTCACAATAAATTCAGTCAGATTATCTCATTACATGAAAATTTGAACAATATGGATATGGTTGAATTACATTTGTGTGTATTTTTATTCATTGTATTTATATTTTTGTGAGACAAACAACTTTAGAAATTTGAAGATAATATCAGTTCAATAGCAAATGTTTCACAAACTAGAAAGTATTTTTCTTGCTTTTAAATTCATTAAAGTAGTTCATGCACTCTACTCATTAAAGTTGAAGACTATTAGTTTCTCTTTTCAGCATGATATACTAAGCTTAACATACAATACAAGAGAACTATTTTGGATGTTTAAATATTCCAACCACTGTAAAAGCTAAGGCTCGCCGAAGGATGTGTGCGCTCTCAGGCTCTCCGGGCAGCTCTGTCTCACCGCCCACGTTCGGTGCTCTGGAACTGCTGTGTATGGGCTGGATCGGGATGGCAGGTGGTTAAGGACAGGCGAAGGAAGAACGAGGACCAGCTGGTTGCTGATTAGTTACTGTTTATTCAGTCTTCCATGTTTCTCATCTCCCGCACTCCCGGCTCCATCCTCTCTCTCAATCTACTCCAGCCTCTCTCCCATCTCTTTCCTCCCCTTTTTTCCTCTCTCACCCTTGCCCCCAGGATACACACTGCCAGGTAGCAAAATCATCATATGAAAGCCCTTCCTGAGGGCCCCTCATTCCAAAGTCCTTCCAGACTCTTAAGGTGTTTTTCTCCTTTCATTAGTCCAAACACTCATTAACATCTTAACTCTAGTTATTTTTGTATGGACATAGCAAGAGATACATTGAGGCTTCCAAGGCAGCTCTCCTGGCAACATCTTGCCACAGACTCAGACCACAGCACTCAGGCCAGATTAATCATTCCTCACCCTAGCAGGGTCCAAATCTAGTTATCACTGTTTGGATCATGACAACATTTATCCATGATCAAGCACTTAACTTATAGTTAAACATTAGGCATTTTGGCCAGGCCCATCTTGATACCAGGGTAGCACACAACTCACCGCTTGCCCTGGGTCTGTCCCGTCCCTCGTTGGGACCTGATATTGGGGGTGCTAGGAAGTAAGGGCAGCTGAGGCTTAGGTTGAGAGAACAGATGCCAGGAGGAAAATATCATTTAGTGTCAAATGACTCCCAGGTTACAAAAGCATAGCATTTGCTAAGTCATCCTGTGTCCATACAAAAAGGACATGTCTCTGAATAAACTATGCAAAGGACTCAAGAAGAACAGAAAAACAGTATTTACAAGTCAACAGAACACTAAGAAAGAAAGCTACAAATAAACACAGAGGAATGGGAGCACTGTGATGGGAGTAACCCAATAAACCTAAACTACCTGAGGCTATGTTATCCTACAAACCACTTTATTTATTTTAATTGATTTACTTATTTGGTTTGGGACCACAGTTGGCAGTGTTCAGGAGTTGGTCATGGTTCTGTGGCAAAGGATCACTCCTGGAGGTATTCAGAGTACCACAAATTGTGCAGGAAATTAAATCCATGAAAGGTAAGTGCCTTACCTGCTAAACTCTCAGCTAGTTTACCCAGTTTATTTCAACTATATAACCTGTTCTCTTATCTTATGCTGTAAGATTGCATAACATGACCATTGAAACTTTGTGGAAATTCAAAAAGGCATACTTTTATGATTGGATCATAGCTTGGAAGAAAAGTTAGTTGGAAATGGGCTCGAATTTCTGTCTTAGGAAGGTATGACAATGCATGGAGAATACTAGTCCTATTGTCAAGTATTAAATAATTCTCAAAATTTTGATATATTTTGTGAAAGTCAGAATAATAATTAGTTTACAATTATAGTTATGATTCATTTAAAATTCCACATGCTTTAAATAAAAGACTGTTTAAATGAATTACAAACACAAATAAATTAAAGTACTTCCATGCAATAGAATGACCACCCTACGGAAAGAATTATAATAGCTGCTTAGAATGTATACGTTGTTAAATGAATGTATAAATAAATAGATATTTATACATGCATAATTAGGTAAACTTCAATAACTACAAGATTAATTTTAGAAATAAACCGGCAAATATGACGTTATTTGCTCCCTATGGAGAGAAATATGCCAATTTTTAAGAGTAAAGTACTTTTTTTATATATCTCTGCATATATTTTTTTAAATTACTAACAATGAAATATATTGCCAATCACTGTCACTGTATCACTGTCATCTCATTGCTCACAGATTTGCGTGAGCGGGCACCAGTAACATCTCCATTGTGAAACTTGTTATTCTTTTTTGGCATATCAAATACGCCACAAGTAGCTTGCCAGGCTCTGCCGTGTGGACGAGATACTCTTGGTAGCTTGCCGGGCTCTCTGAGCGGGGCGGAGGAATCAAACCCCCATTGGCCACATGCAAGGCAAATGCCCTGCCCACTGTACTATCATTCTGGCCACACATGACCACCCATGTAGTTCTTATATTGTCAATACAAAGATCAATATATGATATTGAGAAGTAAAATATACCTTTCATAATACTTCCTGAATGTTTAGAAAGGTCACACTAAAGAAAAATTAATATACAAGATCAAAAGTCTTAATAGTTAATATTTTTTAAATATATAAGAATTAAATAAAGTCAGTCATTTAACATTACAAAAGTAGGTTTTCTTCCACACTTAGTCACTATTTTGTCTTAGGATTAAAGTCTTAAAATTGAGCATTATCAAAAGTATCTCAATTGGGGCTGGAGCGATAGCGGGTAGGGTGCTTGCCTTGCATGCAGCCGACCCGGGTTCAATTCCCAGCATCCCTTATGGTCCTCTGAGCACCGCCAGGAGTAATTCCTGAGTGCAGACCCAGGAGTAACCCCTGTGCAGTGCCGGGTGTGACCCGAAAAAAAAAAAAGTATCTTAATTAAATATTGTCTTTTTTCAGGTTTTTATTTACCTAAAAATAAAAAGTATTTGAAAAATAGTGACTCTATACTGAATGTGCTTGTGCATAAATATATTATAAGGTTTACATTATTTGTTACTACTTATCCCACCCTTTATTACCTAATATTATCATTAGCACAAATATTTGTTTTTATTTTATTTTTTTAACAGTTTAGATAATTAAGAGAAACAAATATTAAGCATTCTTAATTTATTTTCTGGCAAGTATTCAATTTTCCGTAAATGAGTTGTTGGGGCTGGACTGAGCTATCAGGGCGAGCCCATGTATACTGTACCGTGCTACGGACAGGAACATAGGGACCCATGAAAATGGGCGAGACTTCTCGTGTGTCCTGAATGGTTTGGATGAAGCTGAACATTTTCCCCCTTCAAGCTGCCTTCAGAAAAATAATTTCAGAATACTGAAAAGAGCAGTTTTTCCTTCTCTCACAGAAGCCTGGCTGGTCTTTGACATGCAGATGGTGTTAGCCAGGCCTGACCTTTGATATTGTAAATTGTAGATTTCAGGTGCAGGCCCAGCCTAGTCTTTGGGATGTAAATCCAGGTGCCTGTAGGTTTCAGTTTCGGTTTTGTATCTTTCCCTTCTCAGTTCTGTATTCTTTTCCCGAGGCTAATAGGCCTACCCATACAAGGAAACAATATGTTCCATTCTCTCAATGTTCTCCCTGTAACATTTTTTGATGCCTTTGGTGAAGTCACTATATTGCGCCCTTTAGAGGTACCATGATCGATAAAAGGAGGTCCACGAGGCACTCTGCCTTTGCTAAGAGCCAGAGCGAGCCTTAGTCCTCCAATCAGTGAATATTTCTTCCACGTTCCTATCTCAGCGCCTCCGATTGCAGAACGTTCACGCAACAATGAGTAATCTGTTAAATCTTTTGTTCATGTGGTACTAGTCACATTCTTTTCCGAAGACAAAAGTGCCAAATAGTTAATACTTGCATGCCAAATAATTTATGTTCGTCAAAATAAGATTCTTTTAATGCAAAGAATTGAAATGCAATTATTCTAAATAAAGATTCAGAAATTGTATAATGGGTAAGGCACTTGTGTTGCCCACAACTAACCTGGGTTCAATCCCTGGCACCCCATATGATCACCGAGCAATCCCAGTACTGATTCCTTAGTACAGATCCAGGAGTAAGGGGTGGGCATAAAAGCCCCACCCCACTCCCAAGTCATAAAACACTATAAACTGAAGAACAGCATAGAATGAAATTAAGTAGTCTATTTATTTGTAAAATTGCATCACCTTGTACTTTACTGTCATCACTGTCATTCTGTTCTTCATCGATTTGCTGAGCACCAGTCCCATCTTCACTTGTCCCTGTCATGTGCTAGTGTAGCCTGATGGTGTCTGCTCGCTCCACTCCAGGAACATGAAGAGCACATTGTTGTTACTGTTTTTAGCATATAAAATACACCACGGGTAGCTTGCCAGGCTCTGCCATGCGGGATTGTACTCTACAATTTCACAAATTATCTGAACCAGTTTGACCATTTTTATAGGTATAGAATAAGGGTTTTTAACAATTCCAATAGTGTTCTTTTCTTTTTACCACTGCTGAACATGAGATGTTAAAAATTAAATTTTACATGAAAGTAACATATCATCTGCAGACCATGGTGTGAAAGCAGACTCTTTTTAACCCAGTGACTATCAGATCTGCCACAAATTTCATAATGCCCAAAGGGTAATGCTAGAAATGTTATGTAAAGTTAAAAATCATGCCTATGTTTTACTGGCACTATGTTCAAGTATAGTTGTCTTATCACATTTTAAAACAGGCAAAATTCCATTATGACAGATGGACAAAAGCAGTAAATGCCAACTTTCAGTGTGGCAGAATCACGTACAAAAGACTGGAGTAAAAGGCCAAAAGAATAAAATTGTTCCAAAATTCATCTATTCATTTACCACTCCAGCTAAGGTCTGTGGCATTTAGGATTACCAGTTAATCATATCTGTAACATTACTGCAAATATAGATAAAAGCAAGAAAAAAATGTGTTGATTTGATGAATCTTGAATAGAATAAAATGCCTCAAAAATTAGAATGTTACATAAGACATACTTAAGATGCCTGAAAGGCTGCTAAGAAAAGAATACAAGCATTTAATTTATTGTCAGAGACCCTGCCTTTAGAGACTTATTCAACCCTGAGTTTCAGAGTCTATGTTACAATTTTATTCTGTGCAGTTTTATAGACACCAAGTAGAGAAAAATTATGTGTAGATAGATTCCCTAAAATAATTTGGAGTTCTAAAGGTGCAAATGATAGTTTCAATTTTATTTAGTATTTTATTTGAAAGAAAGGCAGCTGATTTTATATTAGAAATATGTAGATGTCAGAGGGATGTTGGAAGTAGGTACATTAATGTATAAAATTGTCACATTACTTTAGGTCAACAAAAAGTTATACTTTTTTTTTTTACTAAATTTGTAATACTATTTGATTAAGCCTAACACAATTAACTCTTTAACATCTTCAGTATATTAGATTCCCCTATAGTGGCTCCCTCAAGACTATACTACAGAATGATTTTAAAAAATTAAAATGTATTTTCAAATTCTGAGAGTTTGAACTCACACATAGTTATCAGTTAGCTAACATCAATTGGTAGAGCCACATCCTTTCCTGGGAATTCTAAAGACTCTCATTCCTTGGTTTGTTCAAATTCTAGAGAGCGCCCATAGTATTTGGCTTTGATTCCTTTCTCTATCTTTAAAGCTAATTTGTGGTTTTTTGATGATATTTCTATAATCATTACTTTCTCTGACTGTCTGCTATCTCCTCTTTTTATTCCATATCATTCAATTACTTAGGGAGCTCTTGCATTACCCCAGGAAATATCTCTAAGGTGAGCTTATTCGCAACCTTAATGCCAGGTTAAACTTTCAGTTCTCTTTATCATGTACTTAATACATCACAGGTCCCAGGCATTAGAATGTGAATATTTTAGGGTGCTGGTAGGCATTACCAAACTTACTATACATGATTATGCAGCCATCACTCACCATTGTATCCTCTAAACTTAATGGTTTGATCTGAGTACTGGAGAGAATTTGTCATGGTCTCAGAATGAGGTCCTGATGATGCAAACTCAGACACATAGTAACATTCTTATTTGAGGTGCATTTTGATATTATTAAGGAGTTTCATGAAGGCATTTTCTTAACTTTAACTAGTTCATTTTATTCTTAGACTCTTGGTTCTTACTGCTGGGCCGATCATGATAAATAACCTGGCCTCTTACTTGAGGCTGTTTGACAAACAGATCGTTCTCCTTGCCACTTAACTCTCTTGGGATTTTCCCATTGAAAAATAAAATATTAGCAAGATTTTGCTTTTTTTGCCTCATTTCCACTGTTTTATATATATATGTGTGTGTGTATATACATGCACACAAGTGTATATATATATATAAATATGCATATATATATATGCTTAACACTTTCAGTTTGTCATTTTGCTAATTTGTTTATATTTTTGTTGTTCTGGGGATTAAAGCCAGAACCTCACCCACTCAAGTGTGTGCCTCACCAGTCATATCCCTCACCATGGCTTATTGTTTTAATTTACCATCAAAACACCTGAATCATCAGAAAACAGTATCAACGTCAGTATTTTCTCTGAGTGGATCTCTGAATTTTTGTCTTCTATTCATTTTCAAATGCTGAAAATGTCCCATATTGTCAAGGTTGACTTTGTGTTTGTTTAACAGCTCTTCTCCTATTGAGAGTAGTGAGAAGAAACTGGATATTTCTTTCAATAATCTGCTTAAAATCCTTTCAGGTAAATGTTCATTTTCCATATTAATAAATGCTGCTTTTCACTTAACCACAAAACATCATTCTGCTAAGCTTTCTTTAACTATGTAACAGAGATCCCCTTTCTTCACATTTACAAAAGCACATTAACTTCTGCCTTGTTAACTCACCCCAATGTTCATTTTTATGTTGTCTGCTCAGACCAGTTTGTGTCCTCTCTGAGATAATAAATGTTTACCTTGCTTCTCATTTTGTTCTGAGTCCGCCAAATAAAGTTTCTTAGCATCCACGATACTAATAACCATTTATTCAAGGCAATTCAGATATTTTATATCATGACTTCTCCAACATTTTTATGCCTCATCATACTATCTAACTCCAGAAAAACTTCCACATTTTTAGGAATTTTCATAGTAGTACCCCCCTTCAGAGTACCTCTAGCCGTTTTCTTCTTCTACTATAACAAATGATCGCAAACTTATTCATAGGCAATGAGATAAATTTACTGCCTTACAGTTCCTCTAGGTCAGAAATTTGACTGGGCTTTCCCTGAATTATATTCTTGGTGTCAGTAGGACTGAGTTTTCTTGGAACGAAGATCTTTTTCCTTTCTGCACCTAGCTTTTTAACACTCTTCCTGTATCGATTGGGTCACGGGCCCTTTCTTCTATCTTCAAAGCATGTTATGTTAGATTTCTCTACTAACCCTTCCATAACCATTCCTCCCTATATATAACATAGCATTTTATTCATTGTTTAAATTGGCCTGTCATAGTTTACAATAGGTTTAAAGTCATTGTTTTATAGTTGCAGTTCTGCTACAGCAATTCCTCCAATAGATGAGAATTTAAAAAAGTGTGATACATATGTAGCCATATACTTTTAGGGAATTCCATGATTACATTGTGTCCAACTATCTAGTTCAGGATAATCTTCCATCATCAAAGTCAGTTTGTAAGCTTGATTTCTTATGCAATCTTAGTTTCCTTTTGTTATAAAAAAAATTCACATAGGTTCCACACTAGGATTAAAAAGATATCTGAGGGATGAGAGAGATACTGCTAATAATTAAGATGAATGTCTTACATATTGCTCATTCCAGATACTACATCATCCTCACAATTATTAACATGTGGAGCCCTGAAGTTTCCGGAGCATTGCCAGGGTGCCAGGGTATGTGTGGACTGCGGGACCATAGCAAAAACATGGAATTTTCAAGTCCTCAGAAACTCAGGCTTGGTTGATCTAAAATAATCATTCTTATCACACTCCTGAGAACCCTTAGGACCATCATCTTCCTCCCCCAAAAAACATTTTAGTAAATTTATGCAAACTACAAAGTTAATAAGTCTAATTTATGGAATCAGGGAGATAATACAGTGGGTAGGGCCCTTAAGTAGTATATGCTCTTATCCTGGTTTGATTCCCAGTATCACTTCTAAGTTTTCTCAATACCACCAGAAGTAGACCCAGGAATCAGCCTTGATTACCACCAAGTAAGTTTCCCCCCCAAAAAAAGACAAACAACAAAAATATCTGCTTGTATGAAATTCATGGCATATCTGGAAAAATGGAATTCTATAAATTAGGTTGGTATTAAATCACCAAAAAAATCATATTAAAAATCACTCAGAGATTATAAATAACTGGTCAAAGTTGTGATAAAATTTTTAATAATATCTCATTCTCACCTATAGTCACCCTAGAAACTGTAATAGCTACAAGATAAATAAAAAAGAGATAAAGTTAACCAGAGCATCAAGCTAACTTTTGTTTGTTCTGGTTTCCATACAACAAATGGTGGTTCTCAGGGCTTACACCTACCTCTGTGCACAGGATCACTCATAAAGGTGGTCAGGGGACTATATGGGGTATATCAGGGATCCCTTTTAGGTCTACAGCATGTAAGAGTTAGTACAGACCTTACATTCTGTACTAACTCTTGACTCTAACATCAATCTTTTGTTTTATTTATTTATTTATTTATTTATTTATTATGAAATCACTGTGATATACACAGTCACAAAGCTAAAATCCATTGTTGGATATTAGTAATACAATATTCCAACGACCATCCCCCCACCAGTGTACATTTCCTACCACCAATATCCCCACTTTCCCTCCCGTCATCCCCATTCCCCACCTCCCGCTCCCCACTTACCACTGTGGATGTGTCCCTCTCCTTCTGACTCATTTCACTCATCATGATACTTTCCATGTCTATAGGATAACATAGCCTCAGGTAGTTTAGGTTTATTGGGTTACTCCCATTACAGTGCTTCCATTCCTCTTTGTTTATTTGTAGCTTCTTTCTTAGTGTTCTGTTGACTTGTAAATAATGTTTTTCCTCTTCTCCTTGAGTCCTTTGCATAGTTTATTCAGAGCCATGTCTTTTTTGTATGGACACAGGAAGACTTGGCAAATGCTATGCTTTTGTAACCTGGGAGTCATTTCACTCTACATGATATTTTCCTCCTGGGCAGTTGTTCTCTCAACCTAAGCCTCAGCTGCCCTTACTTCCTAGCACCCCCAAAAGCAGGGTCCCAATGAGGGATGGGACAGACCCAGGGCAAGCGGTGAGTTGTGTGCTACCCTGGCATTGAGATGGGCCTGGCCAAAGTGCCTAATGTTTAACTATAAGTTAAGAGCTTGATCATGAACAAATGTTGTCATGATCCAAACAGTGATAACTAGATTTGGACCCTGCTAGGTTGAGGAATGATTAATCTGGCCTGAGTGCTGTGGTCTGAGTCTGTGGCAAGATGTTGCCAGGAGAGCTGCCTTGGAAGCCTCAATGTATTTCTTGCTATGTCCATACAAAAATAACTAGAGTTAAGATGTTAATGAGTGTTTGGACTAATGAAAGGAAAAAAAAACCTTAAGAGTCAGGAAGGGCTTTGGAATGCCCTGCCCTCAGAAAGGGCTTTCTTATATTGATTTTGCTACTGGCTGTGTGTAGCCTAAAGGGCAAGGTGGGAGAGACAAGTAGGAGGAAAGACAGAGAAGAGAGGCGAAGAGAGGCGGGAGTAGATCTAGAGAGAGGATGTAGTTGGGAGTGCGGGAGATGAGAAAGATGGAAGATTGAATAAATGGTAACTAATCAGCAACCAGCTTGGTCCTCATTCTTTCTTCGCCTGCCCATACACAGCGATTCTAGAGCACTGAATGCAGGCTGTGAGACAGAGTCGCCTGGAGAGCCCATGATTGCACACGCCCCTCGGCGAACCTTAGTTTTTTACACATGTCCATCCACTTATAAGCGAATTTCAAAGATATGTAATGTTTTGCAAATTTGTGTGACATTTTTGTGCAGGGACAATGCTAATTTTCTCTTTTTATTTCAATTTTAGTATATCTGTTGTCGAAGTAAGCACCAGCATCAATCTTGATACATGTTTCAAGTTGTTGTTTTTTTTGCTAGTACAAATTTATATAGAGCTTTGATTTATCTATCAAATGTAATTATTTTGGAATATGAATAGTCTTTAAAAATATGAGGCAACAATGATGATAGTGTGTTGTTAAATTAAAAATGCTACATTTTAGTACTTTATTGTTCTTTCTGCAAACAAGAAAGATTCAAAATTTAATAGCATACACTTTTTCAAAAATCATTTTGGCCTCCCAGTACCCAAAGAAAGCTGAGATGGTTTCCAGTCTAACTTTTGCAAATAAGCTAGTTCATGTCTTCATTAAGCTTTTGGAGTATTGTAAAATATTTAAGCATTTTTTTTGTATCCTCAACTTTGCCTAGCTGTAACAATATTTTTAATTTAATTATGGTGTCAGTTTCTTAAATCTTAGGGCATTCAACTCCAGGAGCTTACTTTGATATTTATTATTTTAATGTTTTCTTGCATTTATTAGTTTGACTACATACCTATTTTTATTCATTCCATGTGCTGGCTTAAACAGGAGTTACACATATTACCAATACTTATTTTAATTTATTAATGTCCATGACTAAATATTATATTCATATATTAAGATTTTTACATCAAAGTGGAACTTTTGATAACATTAACTGGATGAGATTATTATATAAGTAAATAGTTACCATGGGTTATAGTAACAAGAAAGATCATCTTTGAGTAAATAAATAAGAAAAGAAGTATTAACTGTAGATTTTCTGCTTCAATATATTTCATATTTCACTGTGGGTACTGGTGGAATATAATACTCAGTTCTCTTTCTTTGTGTGCATTAGCATTTGAAATGACAGCTCAGATAGAAGGAAATGAATGTCAAGAAGTAATAAATCTTCAGATTCAATTTTGATCATTTTTTTCAGTCATATATAAAGGGGAAATATTCCTTTAATATTTTTCTAATGGAGATGATAAGGCATTTTCTTTGCATAGTGACCAGGATCAATCACCAGCAGCACATCTTCAGAAGTGAATGCCGAGAGTAGAGCCAGGAGTAAGCCCTAATATTAACTGCGTACTACCCAAAAAACAAATGGACGAACAAAATTAATTAAATTCTTAGGGCTGAATTTGATGTGAGCTCACAGCACTAATACTATAATTTCTATATTATTTATTTAAAATTGCTATCATCCATAGCCATTGAAACATTTTAAAATCCATGAATATTAATATATTTTGTTTCTATTCCTCTAATGTATTACAGAAAAGAGATAAATTGCATGGTATACAGAGGAATAAATGACTTCAAAGATCAGAGTGACAGGGAAGAGAATAAATATCAGGGTTAGTTCTGAAGCATGTGTGATTATAGGATCTCTGATATTTGCCTTAAAGGAAAGATAATTGTATAGTCAAATCCTATAATAGGACATACACAAACCAATAATAATTTTGGAATGAGTTCAGTAATTTCAGGTAAAGTAATTGATTTCTTCAAAACTTTCTTTCAAGCATCATAGAACAAAAACACAATATAAGACAGAATGAACTTTATCTGAACTCTGCAAACTAACATTTTTTATCTTTGTTAATATGTTTCACTTACATTAACAGTTCCCTATGAGATCCCTCCTGTGACTAATATAAAAATATATAAAAATATTTCCTTCATTTACCTATTATGGCACTGTATTAGGGAGATAGCACACTATAATTGCCAGCTGTATGAAAGATTTGTGTTTAAAATTCTTTTCTGGAGTAGTTTCTTAAATCTGTTGATGATTAAAACACATATTTAATTTTGCTTTTATAGGAAGGAAATATTTTCACCAATTATTGTTCCCAGTTATTTGCACACATATCAGAATAATTATAAACTGAATTAAAATATTGCCCTAGTAAGTAGTGAAATGCTTTCTTTGTGCATAAGGAGAAGTACATAAAGTGTGTTTTTAATCTCAACAGGGAAATGCTCTGGATATTGGCCGTTGGTGGGATTATATAAAACCAAGCTCCTGGAAGAGAGCGACGCAGAGTCTCTTGGCCCTGCACCTGGCTATCTTACTCAGGGTCCTCGGAGGGGGTGGGTTCAGTTTCCCTCCCTGCCCCAAACAGAGATCCCGCAGCTAAAGACCTCCAGAGCCTAGCCACAGCCATGCTCAAGGCCCCTCTCCACAAGTTCAGATGAGCCTCCTGCATGAATAAACCAGGCAGAGGAACGCAGCTGTGTGGGACCTGGAGCTGAGACCTCCAAGCCTGCTCAGATCGGGACTGGGCCTCTTCCACCCAGATTCCCCATTTACCAGTAGCTAGGAGGTCACACCCAGGGACTGCCCCCAGCTCTGTGTAATCCCTCCAACGTCCAACATCCAGAGACTGTAAGACTAAGCTCCCAGAAGTGACATCTTCTAGCCTAGCTCTCCCTCTGGGAGAACCTGGCAAACTACTGAGAGTTTCCTGCCCATATGGGAGAGCCTTGAAAACTCCTCATGGCCTACTCATATGCCAAATCTAGTAACAATGCTGGGTCTCATCCCCATGACCCTGAAAGAGCCTCCAATGCTAAACCATTGGAAAGGACTAGTAAAGAGAGGCTGCTAAAATCTCAGGGCTAGGACGAATGGAAATGTTACTGAGACCTCTCGAGAAATTCGAAGATCAATGGGATGATGATGATGATGATGATGATGATGATGATGATGATGATGAGGAGGAGGAGGAGGAGGAGGAGGAGGAGGAGGAGGAGGAGGAGGGAAATGCTATCTGCTATGGCTCTTTGGAATACTTGGGAACTTAAAACAGGTCACCTATGCTTTAGAATTGTATTTTTGTGTGCCATCATGCTATGACCACCATACCCATAACATCCATATTGCATAATTATCTGTCTTAGAATATAATCATTTTATTTCAGTGCTTATAATCCTCCTTAGTAAGTCATAACCTTCCTGAAATTAATTTTATGACTGACTCAACTCTATGCATCCTTAAACTCTTTAAGAGCCGGGATATACAATCAGCAAAAGATATACATTAACATTATGAATCTTAAATCATAAAGTTTTATTGAATATATATTATATGTAGATATTAAATTCCTATGAACAACAAAATACATAACTTTATTTAAAATATTGTCAATATATACAGAATAATACAATATTTTAGTTTTCTATATCTACATACAAAATATATTGTACTGGGGCCAGAGTGATATTACAGAGGGCAGAGCACTTGCCTTGAATTTGGCTAGCTTTAGTTTGATTTTTGGCACTCCAAATGGTTCCCTGAGTCTTGCTAGCAATTATCTCTGAGTGCAAAGCCAAGAGTGAACCCTGGGCAATGCTGGGTATGTCCCCTAAGACAAAAGTAAATAAAATAAACTTTAAAATAAAAATGAAAGTATATTATATCTTTTGTATGCATAGCAATTTATTGATAAGTCAGTAATTTAAAAATTATCTTCAGTAGCTTAAATAGTAAATATTATTATGATAAATATAGCTTTAAATCATGATTTGAAACAATGATTAAGGTTTTAAAGCAATAGTATAGGGATAAGGTTCCTGTCTTACCCATAGATAAATCAAGTTCTGTCCTTGACATCACTTATCTTACCATGAGAATCACCAATCACCAGGGTGATCCATGAGCAAAGATCAAACAATAAATCATTTTTTGTTTGTATATTTTTAAAAATAATTTTTCATTTTTTAAATTTAAAAATTAAATATTTTTGATTCACAGTGAGATAAGCATTTACAAAGTTGTTCCTGATTGGGTTTCAGTCATATAATGTTCCAAAGCCCTGTTTGGTTAGGGCTTCCATGACCACCTTAGTCTCAACAGAATCAAAGGCCTTCTTTAAATTGATGAACGTTAGACAGAGCGGCATCTTGAACTCTCAAGAAACTTCAATGAGTTTGGTCATTGTGTGGGTATGGTCCATTGTGCTGAATCCCTTTGGAACCCGGCTTGCTCGCATGGTTGTCTTTCATCTAGTGTTCTGCCTATTCTATTCAGGATGACAGGAATGAACAACTTGTAGATGACAGACAGCAGGCAGATTGGGCGACAGTGGCTGATGTAGTGGATGTCGCCTTTCTTGTACAACAAAATAGTCCTGCTGGTTTTCCATTGGGATGGAACCTTGCATTCAGACAGATAGGGTGTGAAGTGTGAGTCAGTGTATTGATGAGTACTGGCGGCAGATTCTTCAGGTGTTCGGGTCTGACCTTGTCTGGATCAGGTGCTGTATGCTTCTTTACTGACAAAATGCGTCTTGGATTTCAGAGGGAGAAATCTGGGAATGACATATCCATCTTGCAGAATTTGGTATGTGGGCAGGTGGACACAACTATCGAAAAGATCTGAGTAGAATTCCTGGGTAACCTTTTCCATTGCCCTTCTGGCAGATGTGATAGATCCATGAGGACATTGGAGGACAGTGAGGCATTGTGAATACTTTTCCTGGCTTCTGCCACACCAGCCAACAATGCTGCTCTTCTCTCTTTGAGGTCTTTTACTGCTTATTTGCACAGCTTTGCAAGCTCGGACACTAGCTTGTGATTGCTGGAGGCTCGTGCCAGACCACGTTGGTGAATGAACTCAAGAGTTTCCAAAGATAGGCCTTTTGTGGATTTCTCACTGTCAGCATTCCTCGCACAGTCCTGGAGGTGCTGAACTGGTCGATCATATTCCTCGTCAATGTTATCAACCACAGCATCTTTCCATATTATAGAAATGGTGCCAAAGAGCTCCCAGTTGGTGGTCGTTCTGGGAGTTCTCTTCTTAAACTTTGCAGCCATTTCTCTCCACTCCCTGAAGTAGAATTTTGCACAAAGGAGACAGTGGTCTGATCCTGCTTGGAATTTTGCGACAACAGCGACATCAGTCAGGCAAAACCTTCAATTGAATATGATGTGGTCAATTTCATTATGGAACTGTCCACTGGGACACTCCCATGTCCAACATTTAGATTCGCCTTCTGGAATTGCAAGTTTCCATGAATGGTCTTGGTCAACATGATGAATTCAGTCTCTTACTCTGTTCGTTCCATTCTAGGTCATGGGTCCTAATGTGGAGTTCTTCGGGCGACCTTCTAAGCCCTAACTTGGCTTTAAAATCACCGACAATGACCTTGTAGAAGGTGTGGTCTTCTTAATACAACTTCTCCAGCTCCATGTAGAACTCAATTTCTTCTTGGTCATAGTTAGGTGTTGGTGCGTAAATGACGAGGATAGAAACTGCCGGAAATTAGCCACATCTTTTCAATGTAAGCATCAATTAGGGTTGTTAGGCATCAAAATAAATCGATGCTCATAGCCCAGTTCATGTTGACAAGGACACCAACACCACTGACACTTCTACTGTCGCATGTTCCGAGGGAGGGTTCTTCTACGGTGTTGAAAATGGCATGATGTGAGTGATGTCTTCTCAAATTGGTCAATCCAAAGACGTCGTACTTGAATTTCTGCACTTGCACCATCAGGTCCTCGATAGATGCTTCTGTTGCAAGCATATGTGCGTTGAAAGTACAGACAGTCATTTTATCCTTCATTTTGGCAGCCTATTTTGGTGCTAATATTTTATCAGCTTCTCCTTACTCATCTTTCCCAACACTGCCATATTGGGGGCTCTTTCAGAGTCAGGGGAATGAGACCTATTATTGTTACTGTTTTTGGCATATCAAATAAACCACTCGTTGCTTGCCAGACTACCGTGTGGGCAGGATGGCCGCGGTAGCTTGTCAGGTTATTCGAGAGGGTCAGAGGCTATTAGGGCAGTATCTAATCTAATTTCCGCATCTACGTCTAATTACAGGTATATTCAGCATCTACATCTAATTGCAGGTGCTCCCAGTCTTTCGAATGCAAGCTCAAACATCAGAATCTAATTTCCGCATCTACGTCTAATTACAGGTATATTCAGCATCTACATCTAATTGCAGGTGCTCCCAGTCTTTCGAATGCAAGCTCAAACATCAGAATCCTCTGTGAGCTGTATTACATATTCACCACCAGGATTTCATCTCACCATTCTACAAGGAATTGATCATTGATGTAAAGAGAGGGGTTTGACAGGGTGATACCATTTCACTGAAACTTTTCAGTATCACCCTCAAGAACATCTTGTGATCACTGGAATGAAAAGAAATGGGAGTGAATTTAGATGGTCAGCAACTCTACCCCCTCTGCTTTGCTGACAAAATCATTCTAATAACACGAAACATTAGCCAGGTGGCATTAATTCTGGCCAACTTTGACCATGATTCTGGAAAGTTCAGGCTGCAGCTGAATCTCACGAAGACAATGTTCGTGAGAAACAAACAGGTTCCTGATGTTCCGTTTGCTCTCAATGGAATGAACATATCTGAATGCAACAGCTATGTGTACCTGGGTGAAAAGCTCAACATGATAAACGACTTGGCACCAAAGCTGCACAGGAGGAACAGAGCGGCATGGAATGCCTTCAAGAGCATCGAAGAAGTGGTTAAGAGAACAGAGACCCTCTGGCTTCGGGAACATCTTTTTGACTCCACCATTCTTCCTGCACTAACATACGCCTCAGAGACCTGGGCCCTACGAAAACAGGATGAGAATGCTATTCGGGTGTCCCAAAGAGGAATTGAAAGAGCTATGCTTCAAGTATCACATTTCACTCAAGTGAGAGAAGGAATCCTGAGTTCGACCTCCATCAAAGATCAAGAATCAGGGACGCTGCTTCATTTTCCAAGGTGTCAAAAATCAGATGGGCCAGACATGTAATGCAATTTGGAGACGACCACTGGACTAGAGCTGTTGCCGACTGGATTCCATGGGACATCAAAAGAACACCTGGCTGCCCACCTATGAGATGGTCGGACTGTTTTGTCAAATAGTTTGGTGAATGGTTTGATGCTCTGAGAGTGAGTAGACACCATTGGGCTACACTAGCACACAACAGGGACAAATGGAGATGTTATTGGCACCTGCTTGAGCAAATTGATGAGCAACGAGATGACAAGTGATACAAGTGATTCAATGTTCCAAAACCCATTCCATTACCTGTGTATATTTCCCACTACCAATGTCCCCAGTTTCCCTCCCACCCACATGCCTGCCACATGCCTCTCTCTCTCTCTTTCTTTCTATCTCTCTCTCTTTCTCTCTCTCTCACTCTCTTTCTTGCCCTCTCCCTCTTTTCCCTGTCTCTCTCTCTCTTTCCCTTTGGGCCTTCTGTTTTGCAATACAGATACTGAAAGGTTATCAGTCATGTCATATACTTTTATCTGTTTTCCCGCACTCAGTTCCTGTCCAAAATGATCATTTCCTACTATTATTTTGGAATTATATTATACGAATTATAATAGTATTATACTTCTATTATACTACTATGCAGAGTCGTCCTGGCCCCTGTTTTCCCTGGCTTTGGATATGTCTCATATGTATATATGAGATTCATATGTGGGATATATCCCATAAATGAATGTAGTCTTTCTGTATCTGTCCCTCTGCTTCTGACTCATTTCATGCAATATGATATTCTTCATGTCCACGCATACACAAGCAAATTTCATTACTTCTTTTTTCATAATAGCTACATAGATGTACCATGGTTATCTAGTCATCTGTTCTTAGGAACTAATGTTATTTCCAGAGTCTGGCTATTGTGAATATGCTACAATTAACATAGAAGTGTAGAACATGTGAATTTTTTTGGCCAGCAGGGATTATTCACAGAAGGGGTATTGCTAGGTCCAATGGGAACTTAATTTCTAGTTTTATGAGGTACGTCCATATTGTTTTCCTAAAAGACTGGACTAGTCAGCACTCCCATCAACAATGAAGGAGAGTCTCTTAGAAAAGAATAAGTCTAAAGAAGAGCCAGGTATAGCCCAACCCTTCAAAAATAATTACAATCAAATATTATTTTATAAAAAATTAGGTTTATTAGACATTATTGTAGGTTATTGTTATACATTGTATAAAATATTAAATTCCATAGACTTAAGAGAATTATATCTAATGATTAAATAATATATAAAACCATATAATGAGGAATTTTCACACTAATTTAAAAAACTTGGAAGGGGATGAAATATAATGCACAGACACAGACTCACTCATTCCCCAAGATAGGACTTCGAACTGTGTACTTCAGTAGGAAAGAATGACATACTATGCTTTCTACATAGCAGAGAATGTGAAAATGTGAACCAACTTTAAAATTTATAACAAACCAAATTTATAAAAATATTACATACAAAGCAAAAAATCCCTAAAACAAAACAATTTTATTTTTAGTGGGTAGGCATTTGCCTTGCACGTGGCCGACCTGGGTTCAATTCTTCATCCCTGTCAGGGAGCCCTGCAAGCTACCGAGAGTATCCCACCCATATGGCAAAGCCTGGCAAGCTAGCCATGGTGTATTCGATATGACAAAAACAGTAACAACAAGTCTCACAATGAGATGTTACTGTTGCCCGCTAGAGCAAATCGATGAACAATGGGACAACAGTGCTACAGTGCACCTAACCAAAGGAATACATAGCTATTAAGAGACAGACATAGAAAGATCACACTCATATGTGGAATATAAAGTAGCTGAGAGGTACAAGCTTACAATGTTGAGATTCCTGGCAGACATTTCTCTGGACTTAGTTACTAAAATACTAATATACAGAAATCCAAAACTATGCTGCTGCTAGTACGGCCTCCTGACCTCATATCTCTTCATTCTCAGCAATAGAAAACAAATTACCAAATGCTTTCTTTTCAGCAGATCGACTTTAGGGGGGAGAAACTCCAAATCAATAATAGTGATTTTTTTGTTTAAATATTGAATGTAATCAAAGTAAAGTGAAAGTAAAGTGAAATTTACCAGTTACACATGCGGGGTGGGGGCCTGCGGAGGTGGGGGGATGGGGGGAGGTATATCGTGATTCTTGGTGGTGGAATATGTGCACTGGTGAAGGGATGGGTGTTTGAGCATTGTATAACTGAGACTTAAACCTGAAAGCTTTGTAACTTTCCACATGGTGAATCAATAAAAGAATTTGAAAAAAAAAAGTGGCCCTTTCTGGAGTATAAAAGAATAAAACAAAAAATGGGAATGGAAACTAAATTTATTTTTACATGAAATAATGATATTTTGAGGTTTGGAATTCTAGAAATGATATTTATAAAGAACACTCCTTTTAATGATTTTAATAATTATTTTATAATGTAGCACAATATCATGATGCCTTTGTACTATCCTGTTTATAAAAATCCTCTATTTCAAACACAGTGCATTGAATTGCTTTCTTGTTTTTTTCAGAAACAAAGCAATAAACGAAACATGTTCTCCCATCTGCAGAAAAACAGCTGGGATAGAGATGAATAGAAATCAAGGTGAGAAGGAAGAAGAGAAAGGAAGCTAATGAGGTTACAGGCATTAGGGACCTCAATTATAGAGTAGGATAGCCTTATATCTAAAGCACAAACTCAACAACAATGAATCCATGAGATCTAAGCTGCAATCACAGAACTTTGAAATGTTCCTGTCAAGGTGTTAGGTGAGGATGTGAAGGGGAATGGAAACACTGGTGGAGGGAAGGTGGCACTGGATTGTGGGATTAGTATTTACATATTGTATACCCAACAACCTATAACTTTGTAAATCGTGGCTCTTTAATTAAAATTTTAAAAGTTAATATATTTTAATGCAATGTATGTAAGATACTTGTGATAATATTGCATGAACATAACTAAAATAATTATTATTGATTTTCTGATATTAAAATCTTCTATATATTTCTATGGACTGTAGAAATAGTACCGTGGGTAGGGAGTTTGCCTTGCACACAGCCGACCCAGGTTTGATTACTCCACCCCTCTCAGAAAGCCCGGCAAACTACCGAGACTATTTTGCCGGCATGGGAGAGCCTGGCAAACTCCCTGTGGCGTATTCAATATGCCAAAAACAGTAACAAGTCTTGCAATGGTGACATTACTGGTGCCCGCTCGAGCAAATTAATGAGCAATGAGATGACAGTGATACAGTGATATAGTAATATATTTCTATTGAATATTTTGGGGAAGTCCTACTTCTACCCACAAATCATTCTCTGCTGTTTTTTTTCCAATTTGTCTTTGGCTATGAGAATGATGCTGCTTTCACAGAATATGTAAGCAGTTACAATCTGTTTCTTTGTGCTGAGATTTTCCCCTTTTTCCTGCTACTATTCTCTGGTGGTAGGTAAAGTTATTTGTACTTAAATACTTTAAAAAAAAAACAGCTATTATCTTTTTAAAATCAATTTAAGTACACTGGCAAAAAATTTTACACCAAAACTTGGGATACTATCTTTAAAAAGAATAGTAAAGTTGTTTCTACTTATATATGAATACTTAAGAAATTTTTCTTTTTCATTGGTGTCTTAATTTCTATTTTCCTTTCAACACAAAGTTTTTCATTTGCATCTCTTCATTCCATTTGTTTGTTTAGCAAAGACCTTTGACCATCCAGAGATTGCATCTTTTGAAGAGTTTGCTACCCAATGAACACGCATTAACACACAATCTATTCTCAAGCAATTTTATTAAGACTGTATTATATGAGGCAGTCTGGTGAGAAGCAACTAACACGGCTCCGGGTTGCGGGACTGGAACACATCCGAGCCGCGGGGGGGCACTGGAGTGGGGCAGCGCCTGCCCAAACTCCAAATGGTCCCGGCCGCCAGAAGTCCCGCCCTCGACCCACCCTCGGCGCCATCTTCCCACCTTCAACAGAGAAGAGGCCAGGCAGTCTGGTGAGCAACGCGGCCGGAGAAATGCTCCGGACCCGAATCCGGGCCAACAACACCAGGGATCCAGACGGAGGAGGTACAGCTGGCACACCTTCTCCGGATGGAACCCTGGCGACACTGAGAAGCAACTAACACGGCTCCGGGTTGCGGGACTGGAACACATCCGAGCCGCGGGGGGGCACTGGAGTGGGGCAGCGCCTGCCCAAACTCCAAATGGTCCCGGCCGCCAGAAGTCCCGCCCTCGACCCACCCTCGGCGCCATCTTCCCACCTTCAACAGAGAAGAGGCCAGGCAGTCTGGTGAGCAACGCGGCCGGAGAAATGCTCCGGACCCGAATCCGGGCCAACAACACCAGGGATCCAGACGGAGGAGGTACAGCTGGCACACCTTCTCCGGATGGAACCCTGGCGACACTGAGAAGCAACTAACACGGCTCCGGGTTGCGGGACTGGAACACATCCGAGCCGCGGGGGGGCACTGGAGTGGGGCAGCGCCTGCCCAAACTCCAAATGGTCCCGGCCGCCAGAAGTCCCGCCCTCGACCCACCCTCGGCGCCATCTTCCCACCTTCAACAGAGAAGAGGCCAGGCAGTCTGGTGAGCAACGCGGCCGGAGAAATGCTCCGGACCCGAATCCGGGCCAACAACACCAGGGATCCAGACGGAGGAGGTACAGCTGGTACACCTTCTCCGGATGGAACCCTGGCGACACTGAGAAGCAACTAACACGGCTCCGGGTTGCGGGACTGGAACACATCCGAGCCGCGCGGCCGCTGACGCGGCCGCGCAACCTTTTCTAAAAACTGAAAACATACAATCTTTTAATGACAAACCAATTATCAAATGCTTCCTTAGTAGGGCTGTCTTCCTTGGGGGGAAACTCCAACAACAATAGTGAGTTTTGTTTTGAAATATGGAATGTAAGCAAGGTAGAGAGAAAATGAAGTGAAATTCATCAGTTATACAGTTAGGGGGGCTGTGGCGGGGGGTATACTGGGGATTTTGGTGGTGGAATATGGGCACTGGTGAAGGGATGGTGTGTGAATATTGTATAACTGAGACATAAACCTGAAAACTTTGTAACTTTCCACATGGTGATATAATAAAAATTTAAAAAAAAAAAAGACTGTATTATATGATAGTATAAAGTATCAGAAAAATTAAAATATTTCACACAAAGTTTTATGAACCACCATAAAGAATTCCCTTAAGCCCTGGCACTCTGTATTTAGTTGCACTGGATTTTGGTTGTGATTCTTTACTATAAGACCTTTTCTTCAAAAATCATAAAAAACAAAAGGGGTAAGGGAAGGGTAGAGCATAAGATTAAAACTAAACTTTTGGGTTGCATTTGGTTGAAAAGCATGTATATTTTATTGAACTATTTATGAGCTCTCTTACGTACTATTTTATTCTTTGTTCCCTTCTTTTATGCTCAAGTTCACATTCTACTATATGGAACAAATTTTCTGAATTGAATCACATTGCCAAGAAATTGAAGACAGCACTTTATAAGAAATGAATCATATTGTATCAGATGCTTTTAAAATGATAATACATTGCCTTCTAATGCTGTTTCCTTTATTTGATATTCTGTCATAGAATTCTAATCTACATATTTTGCTGAGGGTGATTCAGGTTGCAATTGACTAACTTTTCGGTAAGCTATGATTTCACATACAATAATTAAATTTAATATAAGTTTATTTACAATTTTTAAACAATAAATAACATTACTCCTATTCTTGGAAACAAGCCCAAATTAAAAGGATTTTTAATGCATCTCTCTTCCATAACATTAATCTGTTTAAAAGCAACATGCTGACAATGTTGCTGTAAAAGTGAAAGCAACTATATTTGTATTCAAACAATAAGAATTCTAACTGAATTCTCACATTCACCATGACAACTCATGCCTGATATATAAATGATAACACCATGCTTTATTTCTTTGTTGAAAATCTTTTATTTAATTATATAAAAAATAAGTAATTTGAGGAGAAATATGTGAAGATAAAGCATGTGAGACACAAAATATCATCTGCTTAATAATTTTCTATTGCTGAATGTTGAATTTTATACTTATTCCATGTTTGTCACTAAATATGGGTATAAAAGTTTTTCAAAAGAGAATTAAGTACAAAATGTCATTTTTGTTTGAAGGATAATAAAGCACCGTACTACTAAATTGGTACTACAAACTTAATTGAGGCTTTTAAGACACATCATTAGTATATTTGGATAATATTGCAAAGACAATATCACTGAAGAATAAACAATTTCTCATTACTGTTTATCTGAAAAAATTCTTTTCTGCTGTAATGATGGAAAATATCACCCCATTATTGGAACCAATCCAAAGGGGGAAAATATTTATTTTTTAAATTTTTTTTATTAGTGAATCACCATGTGGTACAGTTACAGAGTTACAAACTTTAGTGCTTGTGTTCTGTCATACAATGATTGAGTACCCATCCCTCCACCAGTGCCCATTTTCCACCACCAATGGTCCCAGCATCCCTCCCACCACCCTCACCACCAAATAAGAAAATTATTATTAGACCATAAAAATTGTCCTTGTCCCCAAATCTTAAGCTAAAGACAGTTTGCCCTCCCTCCAAAAGTTTAACCCTTACTGTTACACCCAGAGATGCTCAGATGTTACATATGAGATGTGAAGAATCCAACCTCGGTAGGCTGTGTGCAAGGCACATGCTCTACCATTACCTTGCTCTAAGGCCTGAAGATAAGATATGTTCCATATGGACCAGCCCATGAGGGAATTTTTTTGTTCATTCTGGTATCCACTTATCTGCAACACAAACTTAATAAAGAAATCTTGGCCTTTTTCTATAAAGACTTTCTTATTTTTTGGTGAATGTGTCAACAAGGTGTTTGGAAATGAATGTCGCCATCCAACAAGCAGCTTGTTGCTAATAGTATTTTCTGGATCAGTTCAGTCACTGGTGACAGAGGAGCTGTCCCTGTGCAAGCATATTATCATAGCAACATTGAGTCCTGATAAAACCTGGCATATAAATTGAAATTGCACTTCCCTTGTACATTCATTAACCACATTCAAAGCTAACTTTTAATATTTTTCTCCTTACTCATAAGAGTCCCTATAGACCATCTTAATTCTTCAGTATTCCAAACTATAACCTTTTTTCTACTTCAGTGGAAAAAAAATCCGAAGTAGTTATGAAAGATAAGTGTGTTATTTATTCAGTACAATAAAGAAAAGTAGCACTATAGCACTGTCCTCCCATTGTTCATCGATTTGCTCAAGTGGGCATCTCCATTGTGAGACTTGTTGTTACTGTTTTTAACAGTAACAGAAGCTTCTTCAGAGAATATACCATGGGTAGCTTGCCAGGCTCTGCCATGCAGGCAGGATACTCTCAGTACCTTGCAGGGCTCTCAGAGAGGGACAGAGTAAACAAACCCGGGTTGGCCATGTGCAAGGCAAATGCCCTATCTACTGTGCTATCCCTCCAGCCCATAAAGAATAGTAGTAATGAAAATCAGAATTACTGACTTGACCCTAAAATCAGGTAGAAACAATCCAGCCATTTACTATCAGAGGTGCTAAGTCATAGTGAGTAATTAGTTAATAATTCACTATTATTCTTTACTAATGGTGATATTTACTAGTGAATACTCATACAGTAAACTGATAATCTATGAATAGTAATGATCAATATATAATCACTAATAATTCACAGGTATAGCTGACATTCAGTTTGAGTGCTTGCTACTACTTATAGTATAGTGACAATTTAAATAACTAATAAGTACTAACTGTTTTAAATATTTTTCAAATGCTTCCTCTGCATCTACTGAAATCATTATTTAGTTTATAACTGAATAAAAAATTCAATTTAGTGAATTATTTTGGTTGAGTTTTAAATATTGATCCAACCATATTGAATAATTCTCTCTTAGTCAGATCACAGTGTACTTTACAATATTAGATTTGATTTATTAATATTATTGTAAAGATTATAATTTTTACCTTAAAATATTTCAGAATATTTTCCAAGAAATGAAAATACATCATACCAGTATGTAAAAGCAAAGCAGAATTTATTTGTTTTCTAATTTAATTCAGTTACATAATAATAATAGTTTAAAACAGGTTTGGTGGAAGAAATGATAGCATGGAAATAAAAAAATAAACATATAACCACCCCTCCTTGTCCAGAAGCAATTTTAATTACTCAAAATTGAATGGTATATTTTATGTGCAAAGTTAACAGTAGTCTTGTAACTAATCTTAAATTATTTAAATATCAGGTATACTCATTTATAATTTGTGAATCTGTATAGACATATAAGAGACTGAGTAAGGTAAAACCAAATATAAATTTGAAAGTCACTAATATGAAGAGATTAATAGCTATGACACCAAACTTTTGAAATCCAGCCTTGCTTTGTCAAACCCATGTCTTTGCTTGACTGTTATTTCCACTCTGAAGAAGCTTCTGTTCTCTCTGGAACACATATTTTTCTCTTTCTCTCACCTCATGTATTTCTAAAGAAATTTCATTCAATTAAAAACTATGTTGCTTCACAAAAAAAGAAGAAAAATATAAATCTTGAATTTCAAATATAAGTTTTCAGAAACTTTCAACATATACATAGAATTATAAAAAATTTCCTGGACATATTAATGAAAATAGTTTATTCTATTGTTGCCATGATTATAAATTATTTATGTTATTTTAATTTCTTTTCTCCTTTTTCTTAGAGTTTAGCAGTGCTGGGTTTTGAATCCAGAGCCTTATACATAGATGGCAAGAATGGGGCCAGATCCCCAGGCCTTGTACTTTCTTTTGAATTTCAGAAACTGTCTGTGCTACATATATACATATATATATATATATGTATATATATTTATTTATTTATGTACGTAGATACTTTGCTATGAATGTGTATCATCCTCTAGAGTTTATGCTTTTATGGTCTTTGAAAATAATAGATTTCAATATTTTTAAACACAAAGTAAAATGTATTTTAATGTTAAGTTAGAGTGATTTTCTCTTTCTGGGCAGAAATATAAAGTGAGTCCACATCTGCAGTTTCCCTTGCCAGGGCAGTATCCTAGACTCCCATTAAATCTAATCTTACAAATGGTGGTAACAATTTCTTTTATCTACATATTATCATGTTGTGAATTTCAATAGGTATTCCAGTTCCAAATTTTCTTAATGGATCTTTCTTTCTTTCTTTTACTTTTTAAACCATATGCACATTTAGTTATGAGTGGGTAATTCTATGTACTAGTTTTCCAAAAAGGATAAAATATTTTAGATTATTGTTATTATTTCAGTTAAGAATTGAGTGAACTACTCTTGGAGTAACAATCAGGAATAGTAAAAGAATATAAAGAAAAATATAAATCAAAATATATGGAGCCATGTAAAGTAAATTTCATTCTAGTGAAAGAAAAATAACATGTCTTTCACTTGTGATTTTTCTTCGTTATTAAAGAGTAAGTTGCTGATATCCATTTATTCCTAAAGCATAAATTTCTGCCCTTATTTTTTTCCCTTTCTTTGGACACTTTTGTTATTTCTCCAAATTATCCGCCATGTCACAATGTGGGAATTAATTGTCAGTTTAAAATGAAAAGTTTACAATGCTGATGCTAATTTACTTCTCTAGATGTGAGAGCTTAAATCTGCAATAAAAATTGCTATTGCCTCAATTGTGTGGGAGTATTATAAGGGAACATTTCCAACCCCAAAAGTTAATTATGAAGAACGCTGGAAAGGTTTTTAAATTTCAATTTTATACACACGATGGCCCTCCTATTAATCAGGTTTTAGAGTAGAAGAGTCTGCCTTCTTGAATAGTATGAAGTAAATGCTGAATTTCATTCAAGCTTTAAAATAATTTCATTTTCTTTCAGTTTTATAATAAAGTTAATTGTCAAGTAAATGAGACATTGTGTATTTAGGAATAATTTGAATAAGACTCCATGAAAATTTCTGTTTTCATCCTGGTAAATTTATATTGAACTAAGCTTTAACAACAACTAGAACAATAGAGGCATCATTAAATTTAAAAGGGTACTATTTTTATATATTGGCTAAAAGGGCTCAGAAGACAGTAATTAATGATTGTCCGGACAAGTCCTGTAGCCATCTGGGTTGGATTCTGGCATCCCATTTAGCAGTACCAGAGGTGATTCCTGAGTGCAGACCCAGGAGTAAGTTCTTCTGGAGTTCAAAATTCACTTAAGTAATTTCAACAACAGAATAAAAAAATCTGGAGAACAGTTGTACTAAAAGAGAAGAAATAGCTGTTTAATTTTGCCTGCATCCTTTCATCAAGGTTTAGCACCTAGTAGAACTCCCCAGCTAGTTTCCCTTGCCTGGAAAAGGAGAAGAGAATCAGAGTGCAGCTTTTTCAACCATCTGAGCACCACAAGTGATAATAATTTTACATTTTGCGCACCCAGACCCTTTGAAGCTGGTACAACTAGAAATAAGGAAGAAGAATCTGGGCTACAAATATCAGTCAAGAATTAGGAATGTTCATAATTTCAGTGGCAGAGTTTACACCACTTAAAGAAACCAAAATTTAATACAGAGGTCTGAAATCTCAGTGGACTTCACAATTTTTTATCATGTAGTTATTTGTGTTCACAGATGCAAGCTGTTGTTTGTTTTTTTTTTACATTCTCATCTCGATTCTACAGGAACTCAAGATCTCTTATATCTTAATAATTTGGTTTTTATCTTGTGAATGCATGGTGCAAAACACCACACTAGATCTTTGTGACTTGCCTGATCTTTCTATACTTATTAATGCCTACTCTGCTAACACCTTATCTGACTAAGTACCAAATTCCACCACTGACCTCTGTTACTGTGTTTATGCCTACAGTCACAGGAGTGTAGCTCAATATAAGACAATTACAACTTTCATGTAGTCACTAGTTTGTTACTATCTCTAGTCACTGGTCCATACTGCTAGATTCACCATTGCTCTTGATTATAATTTTTTTCCATGTCAGTAAAAACAAAACTTAAAAAGTTAACATGTGAGACAACACCAAATTAAAAGCTTCTACAGACAAATGAAATCACTAGTAAAATGAAAATTCACCAATGGAATATGAGAAAATATTTTCAAATTTCATACAGGTAGCTAATATTCAAATTTTTCACAAGAAAAATTTCAAGTTTGGATGTCCACCATATGATTCTCTTATAGAGAAATTAAATATTATAATGTACATGAGAGGGTAGAGTAGTTTTAAGCTTACTGTTAAAATCAAATCACTGATTCAAAAACTGAGAAATTACAATAATAATATTAATTTGAACCAATAGACAAAATTACCTAATTCATATTAGCAATTAAAAATATGTCACTATCCAAATAGGACATACCTAATTAATATACTTAAAAATTAAATAAATCATCTTACTAATAGTAAAATGTTCAAACAATTTAATGTTTTACTACAAAATTATTTTTGACAGAAGTTAATCAGAGAAGCCTGACTCTAAATCCTGTGTTTGCCTCTGGAATTAGAAATAAATTCTAGGTAATCAATCACTCCAATCACTTGAGTGGGTCTGAACCGGCAGTAAATTACTCCAAGGACCAAATAGATCTGTTAAGGGAGTAGGAAGTATATTCCTACCACAGTCAGCAAGTGGGTAGATAAGGCTCTAATAAATGAGATCTAAGGGCTATCAAAATAGGATCTGGGACTGAAAATAACTATGGGAAAATATCTGTAATAGGATGTGCCTATCGCCAATTTTACAAATCAATGCATGTCCTTTGGAATACATTTTATGTAAACTACTTTTGATAACGCTAAGGCCTCCACTTTTGTGACATTAAGTCCAGTCTGCTATGTAAATAAAATCTCTCAAAAGTCAGCTGTTTTTTGGTGAGATTTCTGTAACAAATCTCCAATAAGTTCACTTAGCCTAGTTTGGCAACAAATAAGTTAAAATCCTTAGCCTACAAGAAATAATTTATCAGATTTAACCTGATAAAGGATAGATGAAAAAACAAATAAAAGCCCCTCATCATAGTAATAAATAATAGAATTGTTTACATTTAAGATCAGCAAGAAAATAAAATTCTCAATGTATCATGTTCATTTTGTTAATGGAAGAAATAACCAGTGCAATAGGACATGAAAATAAACTACAGATAAGCACAAATTTAGAATTCACAAATATAACTGTAAAAAAGAGAATAGCCAGAATCTGGAAACAACCCAAGTAGTTAAGAACAGATGTGTGGATAAAGAAACTATGGTACATCTATACAATGGAATACAATGCAGCTACTAGGAAATATGAAGTTATGAAATTTGGTTGCATATGGATAGACATGGAGAGTACATATGCTAAGTGAAATGAATCAGAGGGATAGGGATGAGCATAGAATGACTGCACTCATTGTGATATGTTATCATAAAAACATATTATGAGAATAATAACAAAAGACAAAAAAAATAATTAAGGCCAGGAGGACTAATCCATAGTATGAAGCATGGCACAAGAGGGCAGGGGATGAGGAGTGCAGTTAGGACAGAGAATGGGCTACTATGATAATGATAATTGAAAATGATCACTCAACAAAAACCATGTGCTGAAAGGAGGTAAAATGATATGCATCATACTCTTTCAGTAACAGTATTGCAAACCACAGTGCCTAAAAGGGAAAAAGGTGTAGGGGGAAAAAAAAAAAAGAAGAAACGTGTCTGTCACAGACACTAGTGAAGGCATGGATATTAGAACATTGCATGATTAAAACTCAATCATGAACAACTTTGTGTATCTCAAAAGAGAAGTTAGGCTATAAGTTAACATCTTAAAATAAATTTTATTTTTAATACTAACAAATGCCAATGGAAACATTAAAATTAAAAATTATTTTCAAAACTTGAAACAATTTTTTAAAAAAACTGGTTATTTAAAGAAATGTTTTTTAAAAAACTGACAATTAAATGAAACATTTTACAAGAATAAAAAGCAAAGCAAAAAATTATAACAAATTTGTCATCCAAAAATGTGACTCAAAAGTAAGCATTGCTACAGTTTTAAACACAAAAAGAACCTATCAATATGACTTATATAACTATTAAGACTATATTTTGAAGAGTAAAAAGACCTTTCCAGACAGAGAGAAAGTGAAGCAATTAGTCACCTGCAGACCTAAGCTTAAAGAAATGTATCAAAAACAATCACTGAGATTCAGATAGAAATGTAATTTACAAAAACTCCCAAGAAAGCTTATTTAAAAGGTAAATGGACGAATAAATATAAATGCCTATTTCGAAAATTGTCTTCAATGTAGGGCTACTATAATGGCAACATTAACAATATATTTTGGGTGCTTTAAATACAAAGAAGTAATATGTATGACAGTAATAACATCAAAGCTAGTAGGGCAAAACAAAAAGTATACTGTGTTTTAGTAGGAGAATGCATAGTTTTACATGATGCCATTTATAGCTTGAATATTGACTTCTATGTCTTATAAATGTGAAATTGAAATCAACTATAATTCCATATAATTCAAAGTCAGCAAAGCATGCAGGAACCCATAACTAAAAGAGAGAAAAAAAAAAGGAAAAGAAAAATCCAGAACAGATAGAATTCATTAAAAATAAAAATTAAATTTCAATGTATCAATAATCACATTTAATATAAATTACAAAATACATAACTAAATACCTAGTTAAATAATTAATAGATCATTAGTTATTTTTTTAAACTAAGATTGTTCAAGCCAGAGAGATTTTACAGAAGTTAGGTGCTTGCTTTGCATGTTCTCACTGGGGTTCAATCTCTAGTACTGTAGATAGTCCCCTAAGCACCATCAGGAGTGATCCCTAAGCAGAAAGCCTAGAATAAGCTTCAAGCACCAACCAGTTTTTCTTTACCCCCCACATTAAAAAATAAAATTTAAGTAAGATGAAATGCTACACTATCCAAACACAATCCTCTTAAACAATAGTGTCACACTTGCATGCATAAAGATGGATAAAATATATACCAATCTAATGTCAAACAAAAAAGAAAGCTAGAATTAAATATTAATGTAGGTCTAAAATTTAAAAAATATTAACTGTGGGTCAAGGAAAAATTATATGGATAAAACAGTTAATTTATTTACAATGGCATGTACTCTTGTTTGTACATCAAATTAAAGAGATTCACAGTATGTGAAGTAAATGTTCCAATAATCAGAGAAAGGAGAAATGGACTAACACATGAGTTTAGTTAGCACGGCACTGTAGCACTGTCGTCCCATTACTCATCGATTTGCTCGAGCAGGCACAAGTAACGTCTCCATTATGAGACTTGTTGCTACTGTTTTTGGCATATCAAATACATCACGGGTAGTTTGCCAGGCTCTGCTGAGCGAGCGGAATACTCTCTGTAGCTTGCCGAGCTCTCTGAAAGGGACAGAGGAATCGAAATCGAACCCTGGTTGGCCACATGCGAGGGAAATGCCCAACCCGCTGTGCTATCGCTCCAGTTAGAGGTTTCAAAAATTTTCATTATGATTCTATTCATGAGAATATTAATTTTTGGTAATTTTAAAAAAGAAAATAATGAAATAATTTGTAGTAAATTATACTACAGATTTTCTGTTAAATTAGATAAACGTGTTACGTATATATATATTTTTTCCATTTCTTTCTGTCAAGTTGTGAGTGCATTGCAATTTAGTTGCATAATTTCAATTAGAAGTCTTTTAAAGATAGATTCATATTTTTTGCTTTTATTATTTTGAACTAGTTAAGAAATAAGGGATGAACCATTTAAAACTAATTCAAAAACTTAATTACTGTTGGAGGGTAAAAGATGATTTTGATAGAAACAAATTAAACTGTAATAAAGTCGCCCAGAACAGCAAAATTCTGCTAGGCCCTCTTCCAAAGTACAGACATGTTCCAAGGGAAACAGCAAAACTTGTATTCTCTATGAATTGGCAGAATGCAATAGGCATAAGGATAGAGATGAGAAGAGAGTAAGAGTGATTCTCTTGCCAGCTTTACAAACTAGGTAAATCACTGCACATATCCTAAAACAAAATTAAGAATAAGGACAGAGAAATATTGGAAGTGTTTACACTAATGATCTATGTGAGTATGGACAAAAACACCAAGAATATGTGAAAAGTACTACATGTCTCACTGGATGTTCTAACATGCCTCGTATTAAAATGCCACTCAAGAACTTTTTTATTAGCAAAATATTTTATATATTTTATGTATGTTTTGTAGCACCAGGAGTTAGCTGAATCAGCCACATCAGTCTTGAAACTAAATTTGTGTTTGTTTATACTTGAAGATATTTTCAAAAATTTTCAGAATGTATGTCATTCAAATGAAGTGCTAGTAACACTATCTAAAATTACAGATGCAATCACAGATGTTTCACTTTTTCCAAAAATATTCCAAAGATGCACAGTGAAATGTGTTTCAAAGAAATCCCTACTGGGAGTTTTTGTAAAGTCTCTATAAATATAGCATATTCCGGAAAGTAATAGTTTCAGTATATTAATCAAAACAATGTCTATGTCATTTTGACAAGATTTAATCTGCAGTATAATATATATTCTATCAGAAAAACATAGTAAATCCAATTTTCCTTTTAACTAAATGTGTTGGCAAATAGTTGGGCTTCAAAAACCTCTCTTGAAACATGAGGTGAATACTGAAAAATGAAAGGGAAGTAAGAGCAAAGCCATTGCCAAGATAAAAGCATCTAAGCATGAACACGTTATAAATACTGAGCTAGAGACAAAACATGAGTTCTAAAGATTAACATAGAATCCTCAAGGGTTTTCTTTTGCATACTATGCTTATTGACATTTGCCCTTTCAGTCCTGTCTTCTCTGTCAACCATAACTTATCTGTAACTATTGTTTGAAATATTTAGCCCACCAAAATATCCACAGCTTTATGTTTCCCTCTGTTTTCATCAATTTTCACAGATGATATTTAACTATGTCAAGGGTCAAACTGAGCAGACAAAAAATACCTGTCACTTTTTGTTGAAAAAAATTGAAATAGAAATAATACATATGGAAATGAATCCAGTGTTCAAAACTGATAAGGATACATAGAAAACACAATAAAATATCTTAGAGAATAAAGAACGCATATGAGATCTCTTACTATGTGAGACAAAAAAAGAATGTGAATTATTGAAGGATAAAGGGAGACTATGCTTCCTAAAATTGACATATAGAGAACTTAACCAATTCCTTCAATTCAACCGAGAAAAAAATGGAGAATCCTACCGTTAAGCTCTTTTTGTCTACTGTTACTACTAAATGCATAGTACTACTTACTATACTACTACTACTAATATATACCCACATGGACAAACACACAAACACGCATGAATGTACACACTGGCCAAAAGAACATATGTGGGCTTTTCTTTGTGTCTTGGCTAAGTATATTTCATTAACCATTAACCATTAAACATTATTTGGAAAAAAGACATCCTTATTACATATTTCCTGGCAATTTAATAAAAAATCAGATTTTTTAATTTAGTGAAATGTAAAACTACTTTGGTGATGGCATTCCTTTCAAAAATGTTTCCCCATCAAAATAAATTGTACCAATATGAAGAGATAGTACAGCAGCTTAGATGCTTGAGTTAGTTTTATGTATAATTTTATATGTATTAATTTGTATGAATAATGCCAATATGTTTTGTTCCCTTTGACTGTACTCTGTAGATTGAGTGAAAAATATTCAATTTTCTCCTTTGTCTTTACAGGTAACTTTTAGCATTATTCTGTATTTTGAAGTTAGACAAAATGTCTCAATAAGACCCATTGATAGTACAGAGGGTAAGATACTTGATTGCAAATGGCTAATCCTGGTTTGATCACTGATACTGTATGTTGTCCCTTGAATATATATATATATACACACATATGTGTATATATGTATATGTATGTGTGTATATATATGTATATGTATATATACACACACACACATATATATATATATATGTATTCAGAAGTAAGTCAGTCCTGAGCACAGTCAGGTGTGACTAAAACCCCACCAATCCACCAAAATTCAATGGCTATGGCAGTGGAATATAAAACTACTTTGATACTGAGATCATATTCACAATTGATACTGAGGTTAGATTTTTTGTATCTAGCATTGGTTTGGATGGCATTGCGAATTATCAAAAATCTGTTTATAGTTGTCTTCATGTTGGAATTGGGAAGTAAGTAGGCAGAGAAACTGCAAATTTCATCGCAATCTGTTTTTTCTTAACACTTTAAAGCAGTAAAATACAGTTTGATAATTTGATCATAATTTCAGGTCTTTTTTCACTTTGGTCATTTTATTTTGCTTAAATCTAATCCAAATAATCATTTAAATCATTAAAATATTTAATTTCATTTATGAACTAACATATTTCAACAAAATTTGTTTGTTGCTGTTAATACTATTGAGTGTGACTGTACTTGGGAATCACTGTCACTGTCACTGTCATCCCATTGCTCATCGATTTGCTCCAGCGGACACCAGTAACATCTCCATCGTGAGACTTGTTGTTACTGTTTTTGGCATATTGAATATGCCACAGATAGCTTGCTAGGCTCTGCTGGGCGTGCGAGATACTCTTGGTAGCTTGCCAGGCACTCCGATAAGGGCAGAGGAATCGTACCCGGGTCGGCCATGTGCAAGACAAATGCCCTACCCACTGTGCTATCACTCCAGCTCGTACTTGGGAATAGGATGTTAAAAAGTAATAAATGTTAATTGAAATATTAAGGGAAAGGCTCCAAGGATTGGTGTCCTTATGAGAGAAGAAAGAGTCCCCAAAAAATGCTTACACGGAGAAAAATCACCATGTGAGAATACAGTAAGAAGATTGCTCTATTTATTTCTCTGTGGTTTTAGAGTCACACTTCATGGAGTTCTGGGATTACTCCCAGATCTGTGCTCAGGAGTCATTGTTCAGTGATTAAACAAAAACAACGACATGCTAAATCAGAGTCTCAACACTTGCACTTTAACTCTGGACCCAAATCATTCTGTTCAACAAAATAGAGAAGCCTTATGGAAAACCAAATCTTCTGACACTGTTATATTTCTTATCCTCAGAACAGTGAGGGAAAAAAATTTTAATGTTCAACTTTCTCATTTTGGAAGCTTTTCTGGCAACCCAGTAAAATAACACAAGCATTTAAGCCCCTGTACCATCTCTTTAACCTAAAGAGCAGCTATTCATCAGCATTTCCATTTTTTGTCAAAGATTTTAATCGAATGTCATTTATACATTTATTCAGCAATATACTTTCCTGTCTTCTGTTCTGTACAAAAGTTCATGCGTTTAAAATCAATTTTTGTGTATTAAAACTGTACATTATACACGAATAAGAATCAATAATGATTTTTAAAGAAATAATGACAAATTCTCATTTATAAAACATACTCAATTTAATTTTTATTTGTATATTCAGGCTATGCATAATTATGATGAAAATTATAATTTTAAAGCATAGTGAGTGAGAAACTGCTATAGGCATGTGACAGGAGTAGTAATTGTATTACTAATGATTCAAGAATGACAATCATGAAATATTGTTCACTGATCAATTTTTCCATTATCATATACAATTGTATTTACTGTAAATTCAGTTACCAATGAATTATGAAATATTTTGAGTCTTCATTATAAACAATATCGCAAACATTTGTGGACTTTCATAGCATATACTTTATTACTTTATATTATATTTTATATTAAAATTTGATGAAAAATAATAATCTAGGAGAATTTTTCAATAGTTATCATTGATTTCATAAAAAACATGCCATTTTTTATTTTAAATGTGTCCCTTCAAAATATCCTTTTAGGTCCAAGTAATAGTATAGCAGAAAGCGCACTTGCCAAGAAGCAGCTAAGATTGATTGGAAGCTGGCATCCTATATAGTCCACCGAGCACCATTAGAAGTATTTCCTTAGTTCAGAGACAAGAGTAACCATTGAACACCCCCTCCCACACACACACACCTAGCCACCACTCCCTAAGAAAACCAAAACAAAATAATCTTAATTGTAAATTTATATGAGTTTAGAATATTTTTTAGAATATTGAAATTTTGTTGAAATATTACAAAATAGCCTATGTAAAGGGGGTGTTGCATAAGTACCCCTAAATCTTGTGATTGTTCTAAAACAGTTTAAACATAATTGAATATGAATAAAAAGGTAAATTTGGAATTGTATGTGCGAATTGCCTGTGTGTGTTAAGAATGCATAGATTTTATTCACACATTAATTTATTTTTTACTCATTCACATAATATGATAGTTAATGATTGACCTAGTTAAACTAAAATGTATCATTAAATTTGTGAGATAGATATACTTCTACCACTCCTATTTGAAGATACTTTTTTCAGCTGAAGTGATACTACAGTGGGTAGGGCACTTGTTTTGCACATAGCTCCACCAGGAGTAATTCCTGAGCATAGAGTTAGGAATAGCCCCAGAGCATTGCCAGATATTGCCCCCCCAAAAAAACCACAAATTTTAAAAATATTAAAATTTGGGAGCCTGCTCCTCCTGCTTCCTCATCCAGGTGTGCCTCTTCCTCTCACTGAGCTTCCCAGCCCTCAGTGCCCGCACGCCGAACCCGGCTCCCAGACCCGATCTCCAGCCAGTGTTCAGTGGCCAAAACGGCGTGGCCTCTTTGGTAGTGGGCATGGCTCTGCTGTGGTGGGCGTGATCTCCGGGGTTAGCGGCAGCTTACACAGCCGCAATTATTTTCCCCTGTTCTAGTGTATCTGACAGATGTCACAATCCCCATTAACTGACTTTGTGGAGATCTCCCCAGTTACCTCAAACGCAAAAGGCTAAATTTACCACTAGCCTACTTCATTTGCACCAAAATATCGAAAACTCACGAAAAGAGAGATTAGCTCTAGTGAACTGGAAGATCCCACCCCATACAACTGTGACAGCATAAAGATATAGTGCAAATCCCCACAGCAAGGAGAGGACGAAGAAAAGAGTCCAGAAGCCTCAGAGGGGGTTTCCCACAAATGCTATCTCTCTGATAAAGAATTCAGAGAAGAAATTCTGAGAATGTTCACCAAACTTAAAGAAACTGTGGAGCAGTCAGCGAAGAAATTACGGGAAGAAATGAGACCAGAAATAGGAAAGCTACATTCAGAAATGTCACGAATAAAAGACACTGTAGAAAAAAAAAAAAAAAGACACTGTAGAAGAAATTAAAAACATAGTGGGAGCCCTCAACAGTAGAATGGCTACAGCTGAAGAAAGAATTAGTGAGCTTGAAGATGAGCAACAGGAAGCCCACAGGCTACAACAGACAATTGAAAAAGTTCTTAAAATAGCTTTAGGGTGAAACAGAGACCTAGGGGATGATGCCAAGAGGAATAACATAAGTATCATTGGAATTCCAGAAGGACAGGGAGGCAACCCTAATGAGAAAGCCATAGTTAAAGAAATCATTGGCTGAAAAGCTCCCAGAGCGGGATAATGCAGATGTTCAGATCCTAGGAGCCAGAAAGGTGCCAGCTAGAAGGGACCCTAATAAAAATACCCCAAGACATATCATAGTCAGAATGATGGATGCAAGGGATAGGGACACAATACTGCAAGCACCAAGGTCAAAAAAAGAAATCACATACTATGTAGCACCCCTTAGAGTCACAGCAGATATCAGAGTAAACCCTCCAAGTCAGAAGACAATGGTGGGATATAGTGAAAAAGGTTAATGAAATGAACGCCTCACCACAAATACTTTATCTGGCTAAGCTCTCATTCAGACTCGAAGGAACCATACTCAATTTCATGGATAAACAACAACTAAGGAACTTCATAGACTCAAAACCAAGCTTAAAAGAAGGACTAAAGGGGCTTTTGTAAAAATCCTATAAGAACAACAAACCCCACAGAAAGATGACACAAAACCCCATGACAATAATGTCTCTCATGTCAATGGCCTAAATGCACCAATTGAAAGACACAGAGTGGCAAAATGGATTCTGAAAAAAAAAAAAAAAACCACCAACATTCTGCTGCCTACAAGAAACACACCTGAACAGTCAGAGCCAACACAGACTGAAAGTCAAAGAATGGAAAACAATCCTGCAAGCAAACAACTCCCTCAAAAAAGCTGGGGTTGCCATACTAATATCTGACAACATAGATTTAAGGTTGAAAAAGATTAGAAGGGACAGCGAAGGTCACTCTCTATTTACCAAGGGATATGTACAATAGGAAGAAGCCACACACTTAAAAGTATACGCACCTAATGAGCGACCGGCTAAATAGTTAAAACAAGTCCTAACAGACTTTAAGGAGGACATTGCTAGCAGCACAATAATAGTCGGAGACTTCAACAGGCCTTATCACCTCTGGATAGATCAACAAGAATAAAACTCACCAAGGAAATAATGACACTGAAGGAAGAAGTAGAAGAAAGAGTCCTAATAGACCTATAGAGGGCTTTGCACCCCAAAAAGAAAGAATACACATTCTTTTCCAGTGCACACAGAACATTTTCCAAAATAGACCATGAACTGGGCCACATAAAATACCTCAATAGAATCTGAGAAATAGAAATTGTATCAACTATCTTCTCAGACCACAATGCGCTTAAGATAGAAGCTAACCACACAGAGACACAGAGAATCAAAGCAAACACCTAGAAATTAAACAACTCAGTCTTGAACAGTGAATGGGTCAGGAAGGAAATCAAGGAATAAATCAAGAGATACCTCAAAACAAATGAAAATGAAGACATAACCTACCAAAACCTATGGGATGCAGCTAAAGCTGTGTTAAGGGGAAAATTTATAGCTCTTCAAGCATTCCTTAGGAAGGAAGAAAGGGCCTACAGACAGTTTGACTTCACAGCTCAAGGCCTTAGAAAAGGACCAGAAAAAGGAACCCAAACCAGAACAAAGGAAAAAAATAATAAAAATTAGAGCAGAAATTAATGACATGGAAACCCAGAAAACAGTTCGAAAGGTCAATGAAACCAAGAGCTGGTTGTTTGAGAAAATAAACAAGATTGATTAACTGCTAGCAAGACTCACAAAGAAAGAGAGAGAAAACCCTAATAAATCGAATCAGGAATGAAAAGGGGGACATCACAACAGAAACCAATGAAATTCAAAAGATCATCAAAGACTACTTTGAAAGTCTATATGCCACGAAACAAGAGAACCTAAAATAAATGTATGAATTCCTTAACTCCTACAATCTCCCAAGACCGAACCAAGAAGACTTGGAATACCTGAATAGACCCGTTTATATCAATGAAATTGAAACTGTAATCAAAAGTCTCCCCAAAAACAAAAGCTCAGGTCCAGATGGATTCACTGGTGAATTCTTCCAAACATTTAAAGAAGACCTGTTGCCAGTTCTCTTCAAGCTTTTCCAGGAAATTGAAAAAATAGGCACTCTCTCAAATAGTTTCTATGAAGCACATATCTCTCTAATACCAAAAGCAAAGAAAGACACCACTAACAAAGAAATTTATAGGCCAATATCCCTGATGAACACCGATGCGAAGATCCTCAACAAAATATTAGCAAATAGGATCGAACAACTCATAAAAAAGATCATACACCATGACCAAATGGGATTCATCCCGGGGATGCAAGGACCGTTTAACATTTGGAAATCAATCAACATAATCCATCATATCAACAAAAGTAAAGATAAAAACCATATGATCATATCAATAGATGCAGAGAAAGTATTTGACAAGATCCAATACCCATTTATGATAAAAACTCTCATCAAAATGGGTTTTGGAGGAACTTTTCTCAAGATAGTCAAAGCCATCTACCATGAACCTATGGCAAGCATTATCATCAATGGAGAAAAACTAAGGGCCTTTCCTCTAAGATCGGGGACAAAACAAGGATGCCCACTCTCACCACTTCTCTTTAATATAGTACTGGAAGTATTAGCAATAGCCATCAGGCAGGAAAAAGATATTAAGGGGATTCAGATCAAGAGGAAGAAATCAAGCTCTCACTATTGCAGACGATATGATACTATACCTAGAGAAGCCTAAAAGCTCTAGTAAGAAACTCTTAGAAACAATTAACCTGTACAGTAAAGTCGCAGGCAATAAAATCAAAACCCAAAAATCCATGGCCTTCCTATATTCAAACAATGAGACAGAGAAAAGGGACATGAAAAAAGCAAATCCATTCATAATTGTGCCCCAGAAAATCAATTATCTCAGAATCGGCTTAACTAAGGAAGTAAAAGACCTCTACAAAAAAAATTGCAAGACGTTACTCCATGAAATAAAAGAGGACATGAGGAAATGAATATATATCCCCTGCTCATGGTTAGGGAGAATCAACATTGTCAAAATGGCAATACTCCCAAAAGCATTATACAGATTCAACGCGATCCCAATAAAAATACCCATGACATTCTTCAAAGAAATGGATCAAGCAATCCTGAAATTCATATAAAACAACAAACGCCCACGGATTGCTAAAACAATTCTTGGGAAAAAGATAATGAGAGGGATCACCCTCCAGAACCTCAAACTTTACTACAAAGTGGTAATAATCAAAACAGCATGGTACTGGAACAAAGGCAGAGCCTCACACCAGTGGAACACGGTTGAATATACCTACACACAACCCCAAATATATGACCATCTAATCTTTGATAAGGGAGGAAGAAATGTGAATTGGTGCAAGGAAAGCCTCTTTAACAAATGGTGCTGGCATAATTGGACAACCACATGCAAAAGAATGGGCTTAGACCTCGACCTGACACCATGCACAAAAGTCAGATCAAAATGGATTAAAGAACTCAACATCAGACCACAAACCATAAGGTACACTGAAGTCAAGGTCGGCAAAAACCTCCACGATATTGAAGCTAATGGTTTCTTCAAAGATGACACAAAACTGACCAACTAAGCAGAAACAGAGATAAATAAATGGGACTACTTTAAACTAATATGCTTCTGCACTGCAAAAGATACAGTGACAAGAATACAAAGACAATATACAGAATGGGAAAGGATATTCACCCAATACCCATCAGATAAGGGGTTGATATTAAGGGTATATAAGGCACTGATTGAACTCTACAAGAAGAAAACATCCAACCCCATCAGAAAATGGTCTAAAGAAATGAACAGAAACTTTCCCAAGGAAGAGATATGAATGGCCAAAAGACACATGAAAAAGTGCTCTACATCACTAATCATCAGGTTGATGCAGATCAAAACAACTATGTGATACCACCTCACACCAAAGAGAATGGCACACATCCAAAAGAACAAAAGCAACCGCTGTTGGAGAGGATGTGGGGAGAAAGGGACCCTTCTACACTGCTGGTGGGAATGCCGACTGGTTCAGCACTTTGGGAAAACAATGTAGATGCTTCTCAAAATTAGAAATTGAGCTCCTATTTTACCGAGCAATACCACTATTTGGAATATACCCTGGAGAAGCAAAAAAGTATAGTTAAAATGACATCTTCACTTATATGTTCATTGCACTACTGTTTACAATAGCCAGATTCTGGAAAAAAACCCGAGTACCCGAGAACAGATGACTGGTTAAAAAAACCCTGGTACATCTGTACAATGGAATACTATGCAGCTGTTAGAAAAAATGAAGTCATGAATTTTGCATATAAGTGGATCAACAAGGAAAGTATCATGATAAGTGAAATGTGTTAGAAAGAGAGAGACAGACATAGAAAGATTGCACTCATCTGTGGAATATAAAATAACAGAGTAGGAGATTAATATCCAAGAATAGTAGAAATAAGTACCAGTAGGTTGGCTCCGTGGCTTGGAAACTGGTCTCACATGCTGGGGGAAAAGACAGCTCAGATAGAGAAAGGGACACCAAGTAAAATGTGGTTGGAGATCCCGCACGGGAAGGGAGATGCATGCTGAAAGTAGACTAGAGACTGAACACAATGGCCACTCAATATCCCTATTGCAAGCCACAACACCCAATTGGAGAGAGAGAGATCAAAAGGGAATACCCTGCCACAGAGGTATGGTGGGGTTGGGGGAGATGAATTGGGGGGTGGGAGGGATACTGGGTTTTTTGGTGGTGGAGAATGGGCTCTGGTGGAGGGATGTGTTTGCGAACATTGTATGAGGGAAAAACAAGCTCGAAAATGTGTTAATCTGTATCTGTACCCTCATGATGATTCACTAATTAAAGAATAAAATCAATTTAAAAAATAAATGAAGTGTATGATAGTCTGAAAAAAATATCACAATTTGTTTTAATATATTTTTTGACAATAAAATATGTTTTGCTTGTATAATAAGACGGTATTATCACTGTCACTGTCATCTCATTGCTCATTGATTTGCTCTAGCAGGCACCAGTAATGTGTTCATTGTGAGACTTGTTGTTACTATTTTTGTCATATTAAATGTGCACGGGTAGCTTGCCAGGTTCTGCTGTGTAGGCGAGATACTCTCAGTCAATTGCCGGGCTCTCAGAGAGAGACAGAAGAATTGAAACCAGGTCAACCGCGTGCAAGGCAAATGCCCTACCCGCTGTGCTCCAAATTCTAGATGGTATTATATACCAGAATAATTTTATTTAGTAAATTTATAACTGAAATTTAATACACAAAAGGAAGTTTATGAAAAAGTAATGGTTTGGATAGACAAGTAATGTATTGAACTCTTTTTTTCCTTTACCTGTAATTTATATTTTAATCAAAGATATAAATAATAAAATGGAAATTTTTCAAAGTAGTTAAAATATATTGTTTTCTAGAAAACCCATCTGGATTAAAGAGATGATAAGATCAGGTGTCAAAGTGGTGATATGTAACTTGACAATTGGGTTCTGCACCTCTTACTGCTGCACCTCTTACAGTCATTAGTTAGAATAGAATATCAGAAAAATTGTACAAGAGTTCGATTTTCTGAAATAAGAAACAAGATAGAAATCTGAAAATCTTTGATTCAGAGGAAATAAGAAGGCCTCAATTATGTGACAACAATTTGTCCCAGAATTTTAGGGCTTCAACTAAGATAAGACAAAAATCAAAAATACCAGTGTAAGACAAAAATTAAAAATACCAGTGTAAGCTACTTATTGTAGCTCATGGCATATTGACCATCTAGAGAAGGGCATACTTTGTGTAATGCCATTTTCTTTATCTGCTTCATTCCAATTCATATTTATTAGAACTAATAAAATAATGTCACACACTAATATCCTTGTAAGCACAGTACAATGATTCTGCCTTTTGAAAAATAGCCTTTTCCTTTGTCTACATTTTTGGTTATACATGCTTATTAATATGCTCATCTTTTCTTACCCCAATCCTCATTTACAGTTACTGTGTTATTTTATTTTATTTTATTTTGTTTTGTTTTATTTTATTTTATTTTATTTTTTGGTCACACCCAGCGATGCACAGGGGTTACTCTTGGCTCATTCACTCAGGAATTACTCTTGGCGGTGCTCAGGGGACCATATGGGATTCTGGGAATCGAACCCTGGTCGGCAACGTGCAAGGCAAACTACCTACCTTCTGTGCTACTGCTCCAGCCCCTACTGTTTAATTTTAGAAATTGCAAGATAATTTCTAAAAAGGAACATTTACCAGTACTTTTTTGGTGCTATGCGTAAGGCAGTGCTAAAATGATCTTTTATCTCTGTGTCAATTTTTCACTATTTGGAACAGTCATCTATTTCCAACTTCTATCAATTTTACGAGCTTCTTTGTTCACTCTTCACCTCTTACTGCTTACTGTGTGAGAGGTTAAATGGGTAACACTCATATTTTATTTTGGGGCTCATTTCAGAGACAGAGAAAGGTGGAAAAATAGTACAAATATTCTCCTGCATCTTTCACCCAGATTCTGTTCTCATCACTCTTTCTCTCTTTCCCTTCCTTCTTCATACCGCTCTCATATTTGAGAGTAAGTGGCTGATATGGACAAAATGACCCTTTCTTTGTAAAATTTTCATTGAATGCAGAACACTTAATAAAATTGTGATATTAACATTGATGCCATATCTGTATCTAGTCTGGATACATTATTCAGGCACTGATAATTATCTCAATAATATCATAGAAAATGAAGAATACTAACCTGTGCATTGCATTCAAATTTCATATTCCTTTATTCTCCTTTATTTTTGAAAATTAGTTTTCTCTTGATAACAGGGAAGTAAATTTTTCATTAACTTCATCTTTATTTGTGTTGACTGAACTGCCCCAACTCAAACCATGCCTCTTGTCAGAAACAATAAAAAGTGATTTTTTGAGATACGATCCAAAGCTGCCACATGTGAAACGGACCCTCTGCTCCTAGAGACTATGATTTGAGAGGTCTTCTAACCCATTTTGGCACCCAGAGTGGCTTCTTACAGAAATGAACCTAGACTGTGAACTGTGCTACAACCCCGTGCTACCCAGAGAGGGATTTTCCCTCTCTACCCTGACTCTCTGCGTGGAAGATGGTGGCGGCAGCAACACCCCAGGGGCGAGAGTCACCTCCTAAGACTCCCAACCCAGAGGTATGAGTTTGCAGTGATGTGGCTTGTAAGCAATAATTTTATGGGGGGCATTATCAGCATGCTCTCCACCCAGATAAGATCTGGAGCTGCTGCATGCGAAATGGACACTCTGCTCCTAAAGACTATGATCCAAGAGGTCTTCTAACCCATTTTGGCACCCAGAGCGACTTCTTACAGAAATGCATCTAGACTGTGAACTGAGCTAAAATATCAGAAATCCAAACTGTGCAATGGAAAACAAATTATTAAATGATTCCTTTTCAGCAGGCTTGATTGTTGGGGGAAAATTCCAAATAATAATGGTGAGTTCTCTATTGAAATATTGAATGTATTCAAAGTGTAGAGAGAATAAAGTGAAGATCATTAGCTACTCAGGTGGGGGGATGGGAGGAGGGTATATTGGGGTTCTTGGTGGTGGAACATGTGCACTGGTGAAGGGATGGGGGTTTAATCATTGTATGACTGGGACTTAAACCTGAAAGCTTTGTATTTTTTTCACGGTGATTCAATAAAATAAACAAAAATGTGATTTTTTTTTACTCTCAATGTCTTCTATCACTTAGCCTAGAATATTGCTCTTTATGTTAACTTGAGCATTTTATCCAATTGCTTCTATTAAGTTCTTCCATGATGTTATCAGGAGTTATATAGTGGTGAGGTAAATATTTTATGACATCAAGAGAGTCATTCACTATTTTAGTTTTATGAGTCTTACCTGGTTTAATGTTGATATTCATGGTGTCAAATGTTGATTTTCTTAAAAATATCATTTCATTTATTCCATTTTGTTACATGACTCTGCTGTAAGAGTTGTATACACATAAATTAATAATTTACTAAAAATAGTTTTAGGTGAATTCACTTGATGAGTAGTATTCATTTACTATCATTATTTGATTTGCAATGACATTACTCCAATTTGGCTCTGATAATCGCTTCAATTTTGTTTTTGTGTTCTTTCAGTTTTTCATATTTTCCAGTATTTTCTTGCATGTAGAAGCAAAAATTTTTTCAAGTATCACTTCCTTCCTTGTTTCCTTACTTCCTTCTCTTCTTCCTTCCTTTCTTCTCTCCCTGCTTTCTTCTTTCCTTCCTTCCTTCCTTGTTTACTTTCTTGCTTCTTTCTTTCCTTCATTACTTCCTTTTTTCCTTCCTTCCTTCCTTTTACTCCCTCTCTTCTTCTCTTTCTTTGTCCCTCTCTTTTTTCTTCCTCTTTTTCTTTCTTTCTTTCTTCCTCTTTTTCTTTCTTTCTTTCTTCCTCTTTTTCTTTCTTCATCTCTTTTTTTCCTTCATCTCTTTCTTTCTTTCCTTCATATCTTTCCTTCATATCTTTCCTTCATATCTTTCTTTCTTTCTTTCTTTCTTTCTTTCTTTCTTTCTTTCTTTCTTTCTTTCTTTCTTTCTTTCTTTCTTCTCTCTCTTTCTTTCTTTCTTTCCTTGTCTCCTCTCTGCCTTTCTTTCTTCCTTTCTTTTTGTTTTTTTCTTTTTCTTTCTTCCTTCCTTTCTTCCTTTTTATCTTTATCTTGTCTCTTTCTTTCTCCCTTTTTTTTCTTTTTTCTTTTTCTTTAAAGAAAAACAAGTCTATTGAAAAAATAAAGGAAGGGAATGAGAGGTATATTTCAATATGTGCTCAAGAGAGAACATAGCCTTCTCCAAAATGAAGAAAAAGCAAAGTAAATCACGTATTCCAAGCAGAGATATGCAGGCAATTTCCCAAGAATGGGGAAAAGGTACTTAAAGTATAACAATCCACATATCAAGAAGTAAAACGCAACCAGTTTGTATTCAACGTTCCACTGCCAAAAAAACTAAATCTTGATATTGTCCCTTTCATTTTGGCAGTAGTTGGTCAGAAAGGAATTAATTTTTTCAGGTTTTTAGTAAGATCCAATTACCAGGCTGAATTTTAGTTGGGGTCAATTTTTTGGGGGTAAGGCAAATCAGCATTTTTATGTCCTTAAATTGTTTCCTGCACCTGTCCTAAATTAACAACATAATTAGTTAATTTTAATCAGAGTTCAAAAATAAGTCTGATTTTTCAAAAAGGCCTACATCCAATAATTTAAAGGGACTAAGCTAATGTTTTGCCTTAGGAGTGTCACTGTATCTGAGAAGGGCAAGTGTGGGAGTCAAGATTAAAAGTTTCTTGACATAGTTTTCCCAATATATTTTTTTAGGGTTTGATTAAATTTCTCTTCTTTTTCAATGATTGCAGTTACCAAGCTATGTGGAGCTAATGACATTTTTAAGAAAGAGGCTATATCTTGGTTAAAATTAGAATCCCATCATTGTGAGATTATAACCCAAACATGAAGGCTTGTAACTATATCACGGTGATTCAATAAAATTTTAAAAATTAAAAAAAAAAAACAGAAAAAATTAGAATTTACAGAATTAACATTGTCACTTTGTAGTGACCTAAGAAAAAACAATTCTAGCAATTATTTCCTTAAGTAACAATAAATATTCTCTGGCTTTCTCGGTGTGACTAGGGAAAGCTTGTACCAACCAGTTCAGATGTCCATACGAACATTTGTATTTGTATCCTGAGAATACCCTGAGAATATTTGTACCCTGAGCATTTAGGCACTGTGTGAAGTCCAGATGCCAGGCCTGCCCTGCGTAGATTCCTCAAAGCTGAACAGGTCGTATGAGGAAATGGGGTCCAGGATTCCTACTGGGTCCTTTAAAGAAGGCCTCCCTCCTTAGTGGGAAACCATAACTATTCTCTACTACATTGGACCAGGAATAAGCATTTTCTTCTCTTTAATAAACCATCTATTAGTTTCTTTTTGAAAACTTTTTTCAATGCCCATTACTGGTCTCCTTCAGAGTATTTTGGTCTGATAGGAATTTTCTTAGATGGGATATAAGTTGCAAAATTGAACAAGAGTTAAAGGTAATTTTTCTTGTTATGGCATCCTCTTGGCTATTTCTCTTAATTATCTCCTTTTCGATGGTCCTTGCTATTTCTTTGGAGTATCTGTACTGCTTACAAAGGCTTTAAGAAAGGATCCCACACTAAGGCAATAATGGTTGGAGGAATCCTTTGGGATGGGAGATCTATGTGCTGAAAGTACACAAAGGATCAAATGTGATGATAATCACTCAGTGTCTGTACTGCAAACCATAATGCCCCAAAGAAGAGGAAGAATATAGGGAAAACTGTCTGTCATGGCGGCAGAGGGAGAAATGAAAGAGGGAGGAATACTGTGGATATTGTTGGTGGAGAATGTGCACTGGTGGGAGGATGGGTGTTTGATGGTGTATGATTGAAACTCAAACATAAAAGCTTTGCAATTGTATCTTATGGTCATGAAAATCATGAAATCCTGTTTATCGTCGAATTTCTCGAGCGGTCTCAGTAATGTCTGAGCATCAGTGATGAGCATGGCTGTGGGTAGGTTCTGGAGGTCTTCAGTAGCCAGGAGCTCTGCTTGGGGCGGAAAGGGAAGCTGGATCCCATCCCCTCAGAGGGGCCCCGGGAAAGACAGCCAGGCGTGAGGGCAAGAGACTCTTTGACATCTACCCGCTCCCAGGTTCTGCCCAGGGTCACTCCTCTCACTCCCACTTCTAATAAACAAATCATCTTATGGGGACCCGTAAGATCCCCATAGGAAGGAGAGATAGTACAGTTGGGTAGTGTGTTTACCTTAGTTACTCCTGAAGTTACATAACAGATATTATGGTACAAGTATATCTCACTCAATGGGTTTGATCCAGGGAGCAACGTATCAAGTCCAAATCATACCAAAAGTGATCTCTGAATACAGAGCCAAGAGTAATCCCTGCAAACTCTGGATGTAGCCCCAAACAAACAGAAGTTTAGCTGTTGGAGTGACATTATATTGGGTGGGCACTTGTCTTGCACACTCCAGGTTCCACCCAGACACCACATATGGTTTCACAAGTCTAGCCTGCTATGACACTTGAGAACAGAGCCAGGAACAAGGCCTGAGCACCACCATGTGCAGCCCAAAGACACAACGACAGCACTTTTTTTTCTACATGATTTATTGAACAAATTTTACCTGTCAGACATTGTGCGTTAGCTTGTAAGGCTAAGAAAGCATATACAGAATCAGTATAGATATTTACTCTAAGTCTGTCAGTCGTTTAGTACTTTCACCATGTTGACCCACATATATGCAAATATCATAACTTCATCTTTTTTAACAGCTGCATAGTATTCCAATGTGTAGATGTACCAAATTTTCTTTAACCAGTCATCTGTTCTTGGGCACATGTGTTTTTTCCAGATTCTGGCTATTGTAAATAGTGCTGCAATGAACATACAAGTGCATATGTCAGTTCTACTATACTTTTTTGCATCTCTGGATTATATTTCCAGAAATAGTATTGCTGGTCAAAAGGGAGGTCAATTTCTAATTTTTTGAGAAATGTCCATACTGTTTTCCAAAAGGGCTGATCCAGTCGGCATTCCCCCAGCACAGAAAGAGAGTCCCTTTCTTCCCACATCCACGCCAATACTGGTTGATTTTGTTCTTTTGGATGAGAGCCAATCTCTGTGGTGTGAGATGATATTTCATTGTTGTTTGATCTGCATATCCCTGATGATTAGTGATGAACAGCATTTTTTAATGTGCCTGATAGCCATTTGGATTTCTTTTTTGAAAAATTTCTGTTCATTTAATTGCCCCATTTTCTGATGGGGTTGGATGTTTAGTACTTATAGAGTTCAACCGGTGCCTTGAATATCCTTGATATCAACCCCTTATCAGATGTATATTGGGTGAATATCCTTTCCCATTCTGTAGATTGTTTTTGTATTTTGGTCACTGTTTCTTTTGAGGTACAGAAGCTTCTTAGTTTAAGATAACCCCATATGTTTATCTCTGTTTCCACTTGCTTGGTCAATGGTATGTCAGTTTTGAAGATACCTTTAGCTTCAATGTTATGGAGGGGTTTGCCGACCTTGTTCTTAATGTACCTGATGGACTCTGGTCTGATGTTGAGGTCTTTAATCCATTTTGATCTAACTTTTGTGCATGGTATTAGGTAGAGGTCTGAGCCCAGTGTTTTGCATGTAGCTATCCAGTTTTGTCGGCACCATTTGTTAAAGAGGCTTTCCTTACTCCACTTCACATTTCTTGCTCCATTATCAAAGATTAGATGATTATATATTTGAGGGTGTGTGTAAGAATATTCCACCCTGTTCCAGTGGTCTTCAGTTCTGCCTTTGTTCCAGTACCATGCTGTTTTAATTATTGCTGCTTTGGAGTAGAGTTTGAGGTTAGGGAAGGTGATGTTTCCAATCTTATTTTTCCCAAGAATTGCTTTAGCTATCGTGGAGGCTTGTTGTTCCATATGAATTTCAGGAGTGTTTGATCAATTTCTTTGAAGAATTGCATGGGTATTCTTGTAGAAATCACATTGAATTTGTATAATGATTTGGGGATAATTGCCAATTTGACAATATTAATTCTCCCAATCCATGAGTAGGCGATATGTTTCCAATTCCTCGTGTCTTATTTTATTTCGTGAAGTAGAGTTTTGCAGTCTTCTCTATACAGATCCTTTACTTCCTTAGTTAAGCTGATTCCTAGGTATTTGATTTTCTGTGAATGGCGTTGCTTTTTTCATGTCACTTTCTTCTTTCTCATTATTTGTGTATAGGAAAGCCATGGACTTTTGGGTATTGATGTTATAGCCTGAGATTTTAGTATACAAGTCTACTGTTTATAGGAACTTCTTGGTATAGACTTTAGGGTTCTCTAAATATAGTATCATATCATCTGCAAATCGTGAGAGCTTGATTTATTCCTTTCCTATCTGGATGCCCTCAATATCTTTTTCTTTCCTAACTGATATTGCTAGTACTTCCAGTACTATATTGAACAGAAGTGGTAAGAGTGGGCAACCTTGTCTGGTCACTGATCTTAGAGGGAAGGCTCTTAGTTTTTCCCCATTGATGATAATGCTTGCCATAGGTTCATGGTAGATGGCTTTGACTATCTTGAGAAAAGTTCCTCCAAAACCCATTTTGATGAGAGTTTTTTTATCATAAATGGGTATTGGATCTTGTCAAATACTTTCTCTGCATCTATTGATATGATCATATGGTTTTTATCTTTTCTTTTGTTGATATGATAAATTATATTGGTTGATTTCCGAATATTAAACCATCCTTGCATCCCTGGGATGAATCCCACTTGGTCGTGTTGCATATCTTTCTGATGAGTTGTTGGATTCTACTTGCTAGAGGATCTTTGCTTGAGGATCTTTGCATTTGTGTTTTCTTTTTTGTGATATTTTTGTTTGTTTTTGGTATTAGGAAGATATATGCCTCATAGAAACTGGTTGGGAGAGTTTCTGTTTCTTTAACTTCCTGGAAAATATTGAGAAGAACTGGCAATAGGTCCTCTTTAAATGTTTGGAAAAATTCGCTAGTGAATCCAGCTGGACATGATCTTTTGCTTTTTGGGAAGACATTCGATACAGTTTCAATTACCTGGATAGAAATAGGTGTATTCAGGTATTCCAAATCTTCTTGGTTCAGTCTTGGGAGATTATTGGAATCCAGGAATTTATCCATTTCATCTAGGTTCTTATTTTGTGGCATACAGACTTTCAAAGTAGTCTCTGATGATATTTTTCATTTCTTTGGTTCTTATTGTTATTGTGATGTCCCCCTTTTCATTTATGATTTGGTTTATCAGTATTCTCTCTCTCTCTCTCTCTCTCTCTCTCTCTCTCTCTCTCTCTCTCTCTCTCTCTCTCTCTTTATTTGTGAGTCTTACTAGTGGTTTATCAATCTCGTATATTTTCTCAAAGAACCAGCTCTTGGTTTCATTGATATTTCGAATTGTTTTTGGGGTTTCCATGTCGTTAATTTCTGCTCTCATTTTTATTATTTTTTTCCTTTCGCCTGGCTTGGGATCCTTTTGTTGGTCTTTTTCTAAGATCTTGAGCTGTGATATCAGGTTATTTATGTGGGCCCTTTCTTCCTTCCTAAGAAATGCTTTCAGAGCTATAAATTTTCCCCTTATCACAGTTTTAACTGCATCCTATAGGTTCTGGTTGTTCGTGTCTTAATTCTTATTTATTTCTAGGTATCTTTGGATTTCTTCCTTGATTTCCTTCCTGATCCACTCATTGTTTAACATTGATTTGTTTAATTTCTAGGTGTTTGATTTGGTTCTCCTCATATGTGTGTGATTAACTTCTATCTTCAGTGCATCATAGTCTGAAAAGATTGTTAATACAATTTCTATTTTCCTGATTCTATTGAGGTATGTTTTGTGACCCAGCACATGGTCTATTTTGGAAATTGTTCCCTTTGCACTGAAAAAGAATGTATGTTCTTTCTTTTTGGGGTGTAAAGCCCTGTATAGATCTATTAACCCTCTCTCTTCTATTGAGAAAAGGTTTTACTACAGTCATGCTCACACTTTCTCTTTCTATGTTTGAGAACTTTTCATTTGATTTCCTCAATTCAGTAAATTTTCTTGTCATTGCTGCATTCAAATGGTCTTCCAGGAATTTCTAAGTACTCTTGCTCTTTAGGGGTTAATCCTGAGAATTCATCTTAATCCATGAATGAGAACAAATTCTTCCACTCTCCATTGTGTTGCTTGGTGCTATTTGAAAGGGAGACAGATTCTATGCAGGCCTGAACAGCACTTTGGTGTTCATAGGCACTAATTCCAAACAGAACCTACAGCTAAGAGTTTGCACCTCTTTGGAAAACTGCTAGAAATTTGTACAATTTGCTAGAAAAAGTGCATTTATTAGCTATACTTTCAAGATCTTTCAGACTGAATTGCATTCATGATGTATTTGCTTAGACTACATGATTCTATGTCACCTATTGACTTACTAAAATTTAAAGTATTTTTAAGTTACTTAAAATATATACTCTACTATTTTGAAGTTTAAACTTCACTCTTTTCTGAAGTTTTTCTGGAAAATGTCTCTACATCCTCATCAAATAAGACTAAATATTCAATATTACAAATATTTAATTATATTCTGCTTATATTTTATTTTTAATATTGAGGTTATGACTATCTGCAAACATGATTTTCACTATTGGTGAATGATAGGTTTTCCTACCTTAGTCTTAGGGTGTGAATTTTATTCAAATTGTCTTTTTATTGATTTGATGTATTATAGCAGTGCATATCAATAAATAGCATTTATAGGGTGAATTGATAAATTTACATTTTTGGTACATTTAAACAAGGGCCATATGACATTTTATGTACTTGACTCAAACCATCATGTTTCATATGATAAGTTTATGCCTGCTGTTCTTATGAACTATCAACCTTAGTTTTCACTGACATTTATCATTTTAAATTATTGCAACTCATGGTTACTCTAAAGCAACTTAGAGTAACCAAGCTTCAAATCTGTATTTCTACCTAAGTCATTATCTTATCTAGTTTAAGTAATTGTCTTAAATATAAGTCTTATCATGGTAAATTTTGTTTTCAAAATAGTGTATTATTTTAACTGTGAAGTGATCAGCAGTAATTTATTTTACTTCTGCCATCTTTTTTTGATCAAAGTACTAGTACTTTCTTTCAAGAACTACCAGTTAAAATAATAGTCTAATAAGGGAACTAGTCTTCCCTAGTTTCCCACATTTCTTGATGTGGAAAGTAAAAAGTATCAGATATTATTGTTGCTACTTACTGCTATGTTTACTTGTGTGGTGCATTTAGAAGTGCTATAGTTTTTCAGTGCCAATAATTTATAGTTTAAAAGACTGTAGTTAGGAGTTATTTCTAATCATGCTTGATGCAGTGGCTAAAGCTATATTCCAGTTTCAGTTTCTTTCTAACATTATCTTGTGTTATAATTCAGTAAATTATAACTACTTCCTCCAGAGTTTCTGGTAGGAGTATGGCTACAAACCATAACCCCCTATATTAGATATCAGATATAAAAATATCACTGTATCACTGTCACTGTCATCCTGTTGCTCATCGATTTGCTCGAGCAGGCACCAGTAACGTCTCCATTGTAAGACTTGTTGTTACTTTTTTTTTTTTGGATCTCGAATATGCCACGGGTGGCTTGCCAGGCTCTGCCACTCGAGAAAAATACTCTTGGTAGCTTGCCGGGCTCTCTGAGAGTGGCAGAGGAATCAAACCCGGGTCGGTTGCATGCAAGGCAAACACCATACCTGCTGTGCTATTGCTCCAGCCCATATAAAAATAAGTCTTTAATATAAATACCAACTATCTATGGTGTGGTACAGGGGGAAGGGTGATTGATCAGGGTATATCCCTAGTTCTAAGCTCAGGGGTTATTTCTGAGAGTAATAGGGAAATATATTTTGGTCCTTACAAATTGATCTAGGGTCAATTCCAGCTGCATGCACGTCAAATAGGTTGGAGAAAATCTTTATAAAGCAACAGAAGATGAAAAACAACCTTTAAAAATAAATGAACAGTATGCCAGAGAACTATGGGATAAATTCAAAAAGAAAAATAAAAGACTCCACAGAGTCTTTGAAGAAGAAACTTAAATCAAAGAACAACCAGACAGTGAATAGTAATTAAGCATTTCCATCACCTGCTAGAATTAAGTATCAGCACCTCTATTCAAGGAGTCCAAAGGGTCCAGCCAAAATGAAACCAAATAAAAATACACAAATACACCTTGTAATCAGAATGACAAAAGTCAAAGACAGAGGCAGAATATCAAAGGCAGCAAGATCAAAAACAGGAAACTTGCATATGAAGACATTTACAGTTTGTAAGATTTCTCAGGAGTACTATTAAATGAAATTCTAAGGACAAAAAGAGAATAGGAAAATAAGAAAGCACCTCACCAAGAATACTGTACCCATATAGATGAATCTATATTTAGATTTGAGGGAATGAAAAATATCTCCATAGACAACAGCAGTTTAGAAGGTTAAGGGCTTGAAACCAGTCTTGTAAGAAGCATGAAAAAGGTTCCTTTAAAAGACAGGTAAATCTCACAAGCATAGATTATGTCTATAAAATGATGCCAAACATTATTCTATCTCACTTAATGACAATAGCGTAAAATAACCAATCAAAAGACCTAGAATGGCAGGATGAATGAAAATGTTGAACCTAGCTTTTGCTGGCTGTAAAGACACACTTGAACAGTCAGGGTAAACAGGTTCAAAGTCATAGATGAGAAAAGAATCAGATAAACAATTCCCTTAAAATTTTCAGGATGACAACTTTTACATCTGACAACATAGATTTCAAACTAAAAATGACTATAAGAGACAGGGGTGGCCATTTCATTAAGATCAAGGAAGCAGTACATCAAGAACCCTACTCTTAAACCCATATGCAACTAATGACTATCCATCAAAATATTTAAAAACTGCTAAGAAACATGAAAGGAGGCATTGGCCACAAGGCAACAGCAGAATGAGACAACTGTAACACCCTCCTATCACTCTTCATAGATCAAGTAGAAAAACAGTCAGTAAGAATACTCTAGTCTTGAAGAAATAAATGGATTACATGGGCCTGACAGACATATATAGGGTGTGTTGGATAACATCAGGTTGTTCTTGATGCTCGCAAAGGGAGCTTAAATTTATTGAGTTATTCCCATAGCAGTGCCCTTGAAACACACCCAATTTCATCAGGCACTAATAATCCTATATTGCTTTTCTTTTTCCTGTATGTTATTTGCATGGTTGAGTCAGCAATGTCCTTTTTGTATAGACACAGCAAGATCGTTGATTTTATGCTTTGTAAAATGGAGTTAATTAACTCCAAATAATATTTACTCCTGGGCATCCATCATATTTACCTGACTTAAGCCTTAAGTTCCTAACCACCCCCAAAGCAGGGTCCCGACAAAGGGACTGGGTGAACCCAGAGCAAGCTATAAGCTATCTTTGTGTTGAAAGGGGAAAAGCTAAGCACCATAAGTATAAGTTAAGAGAATGGAACAAACTCTGTCACAACCCAAAAAGAAGTAACTGACTTGCTGTGGTTAGGAAAGACTAATCTGGCCTGAGGCCTGTGATCTGGGATATATATAGCAAGATGTCCCCAGGAAGAGTTAACCTTTAAGTTTAATACATCTCTTACTGTGTTCACACAAAATGACTAGAAATATTATAAGAAGTAAATTTACTATAATTGGTTAAATGGATTACTAGCTAAGGAAAGAAAAAAAGCAATATACCCTAGATGGAATCTTGCCCTTGAGCAGATTTCTTAGTAATCTAGAGTGCTGAACCTCACATGAGATTTTGTTCTTGAGTTAATCTTCTAGAACTTCCCCTGAAGGAGTGGTTTTACCTCTGTTTGTTGTTATGACAATGTTCAACCCCACCTGTGTATACCCCTACCCTTCATGATTGCTATATAACTATGCTGTAAGAAGACAAGGACGAGGTCGGAGATAAGGATGATGGAACTATGATGACTGGAACCACAATCAAAACTATGACTATGATTACACTGTAAGAGAGAGATTAAACTATGTTGGGGAAGAGAGAGAAAAAACTTACTACCTACAAGACTGGGACCCAGTTCCTGTTCCTCCATTCCTCTGGTCCTTCATCCATCCATTACCATGGGCTGGCCAGGGGAACAGCTCTCAACCACCGAAGGCTCACATCCTGCATGAGCCCACACTTTTCCATCTGTAAACTCACAGGGATCTTTACCTAACCCCTCCCTCCACCAAAATTGACTATACATTTTTGTAGGATGACATTACTTTGTCCTTTCCCTCCTTGCCACAAGTAGCTTGTCCCGGTTTTACCCAGAGTTTAGGCTTACCCCAGTCTCACCCATCAAGGTGTTCCCGAATCTCTCCCATCCCTTTGTTTAGCTATAATCACTTCTCCATGTTCTCTTCCCCAAAACAGTTAATCCGAGTCTTTCCCTTAATCTGACTGCTAATTTGCAAGGTCAGACCTTCCTAGGATACTGAATTTATATTATGTAAGTTAATATTGCCTTTCTCTTCTTCTTGTGCCTTTTGAATAATTTACTTTAAAGCTATGACTGTTTTGTATAGACACAAGAAGACAATATTATGTTTTTATAACTTGGGAATTAATTGGCCTCGAATATTCCCTCCCGGGCCTCTGCTTTCTCCACTTAAGCCTCAGTTGCCCTCAGTTCCTAGCACCCCAAAGTAGGGTCCCCGACGTGGGACAGGAAGGATCCAGGGCAAGCGGTGAGTTATGTGCTACCCTGGCATCGAGATGGGCCTGGCCAGAGTGCCTAATTCTTAACTATAAGTTAAGAGCTTGATCATAGACAAATGCTGTCGTGATCCAATAGTAATTATGAGACTGGGACCCTGCCCGGGATAGGAAAGACTGATCTGGCCTGAGCACTGTAGATTGAGATGGCCCCAGGAGAGCAATTCTATAAGCTTTAATGCATCTCTTCTTGTGTCCATACAAAATAATTAATATTATGAATTCTTATATGTTTGCTGGCTGAGGAGAAGAGAAACACATTCATGGGACTCCGCCGTTGGGTGGATCCTCCTGCTGAAAGAGAATTAAGTCCTAGGAGAAGCATCCCCTAAGGGAAAGGAACCTTACCCTATTGATGGTGATCACACCTACGTGTATGCCCCAACCCCCTGATGCTGTGGAGATTTAACTAGGCTGTGAGAGTGGGTTGGGGGGCCAGATCCATGGGCCAGATCCACGGGCCAGATCCACGAGCCAGATCCACGAGCCAGATCCACGGGGCAGATCCACGGGGAGAGACCCAGGAGAGCGGGAGAGAAGCGGAGGGAGAGAATGAAATAAACGGATCGAGCAACCAGTTTGGCCTTCTTCCTTCTTCCTTCCGTCGCCTGCCCTCGACTGACGGCACACACAACGGTTCTGGGGCACCGGACTGGGGCGGTGAGACAGAGCCGCCTGGAGAGCCCGCGAGTGCACGCGCCCCTCGGCGTGCTTTAGTTTTTTACACATTTTTCTCAGGTTTCATAGACAAAATATATGCCACAAAACATGTTCTCCATAAAATAGAGAATTATAACCAAAAACCTCAGAGACCACAATATTTTAAAAACAAAAATTATTGACAAACAGAAATGGAAGAATAACTCAAACACCTGGAAGTTAAACAACTCATTGATGAATAACTAGACGTTCAAAGATGAAATCAGAGCAGAAATCAAAAGATAGTTATAAACAAAAGTGAATATGCGGTACCACATAATTGTAGAGTAAAAGTGAGATAAGAGGGAAGTTCATAGTAATGCAAACATTCATTAGAATGTAGAAAGGGGCCAAGTGAACACCCTAACAAAACAGCTTAAGTAGCTAGAAAAAGTAAAACAAAGGGAACCCAAAGTAGGGGAAGCAAAGGGAACCAACAAGTCAAAGGTAGAAAAGAGTAAAACTTAGAGCTGAAATCAATAAATAGGAAAACAAACAAAACAAAACAAAACAAAAAGCAAAAACCCAAAATTTGCAATCTATATAAATAATTAATAAAACCACAAATTTTTTTTAATTATAAAACAAGATTGACAAGCCATAGTGACACTATAAAAGAAAAAAAAATCTCTAAGCAACAAAGTCAGAAATTAAAGTGGAGATACATTAAAAGATACAAACAGATATGAGGTTTGAGGAAGAATTCCAGATATGAAGGCACATGTATGGCAACATTTAAGCCATTACAGATACTCTTTGTTTTTTATACTCCTTAATATGGTACTAAGAATCTTATCTAGAAGTGACTGGTGGGGCTGAGGAGGGGACCCTAGTTCCTAATTTCTTCTCTGCATCCCCAAAGTTGAACTGCTGCAAACTCCTAATCCACATCTCCTCTGGTTCCTAGTCCCAGGCTCAGTTTTCACAGTCCTGCCCACATTTTCATTTTTAACACTTGGGCAACTACCTGAAGAGAACTACAGCCTGAATCCCACAGATTCTAAGGAGGAAATCCTGGTATGCATTAATCCCTGAATTTTATCATGTTAACAATCTCTAAGTGTGAATTTACTTGTACTTAAACTTCACATATTTTACTGTGTTAGATACCAGAACTTTTTCATTTTAAAAACTCTATATCACTGTCACTGTCATTCCATTGCTCATCGATTTGCTCAAGCAGGCACCAGTAACATCTCATTGTGAAAATGGTTGTTACTGTTTTTGTCATATTGAATACTCCATGGGTAGCTTGCCAGGCTCTGCTGTGCGGGCAAGATACATACACTAAACAATCTTCCTGCTCTTATCAACTACTGTTCGAGGTACAACAAGATGCACTGCAATAAAAATATTCTGTAATTGGAAAAAAAGGTGCATTTAATCACCTGTGAAGTACCAAACATTAAAGACTATGATTATATTAAAATGTTGAATGGGAAGAAAATAAGGATGTGTATTATTAATTTATTTTTACACAAGAATAGCCCATATGCCTAGATAAAATAAAATAAGGTTTTCTATCGTGCTTTAGCTTTTCCAGAGAAAGATTTGACAATGAATGACAATCTCAAGTATATGGTCTGTTCACCCTTAACTCTAGGTCTTGCTTGATTTCAAGTTATTTAAAGCAGGAGAGTTTACAGGGAAACAATGGTAAAATTCTGCTAGTTTTTTTTCCCCAAGTTTTCCTTCATATATACTTTTTTCAATCCTTGGAGAAACATTTGTAGTTCTGCTGCCTGTAAATGTGATGTTTCAATGTATTCTGCAAAGTTGCAAAGCTGGTAACTCATAAAATATTCCTGAGGTTGGCAACTTTCACAAGATGAAAGGTTCACACAGCTATAACAAGTAACAAAAAAGGAGACTGGTAAAGTGGGTACCAGCACTGTAGTTGAAAGCTTCATGCTGGATACTGGACTGCAGTTCAGATTTTTATTATGGACAACAGAAGATATCCCTATCATGTTATGTTTCATTGATGAGTTGAAGCTTAATATATTTTATTCCAAAATAACTAACATTATGCATAAAACAGCCATGTTCCTTCTTGTTTTTTTCTTAACATAAGATTAAATTTTTACTATGAAGAGATTTTTTTATATTTATATTTAGCTCCCTTTGCTCTAGCTATAAAAACAGGTCTCTAGTTGTGCCAGTGCTTGTAACCAAGGAGAATGATTACCACATGCAGGTGTCACTGATTGGTTGGAATTGAAAGTTGCACAGATTGACTTGGAAAGCCTACACTGATCTATCTTCTAGTCTTGGTTTAATTTTGCCAAATGCCATTAGAAAGTTTTCATATCTGTTTTATATGACAGCAGAGCTAAAACATAGAGTAAGTAAGTATATTGTTGTTATTTGTGAGAAATATATTCATATAAAGATAAAGATTATTAGCTCTATATTTTATTTGTGCAATCATGTGTATGCATTTATTTAAAGGACCAGATATAAACACATTTTAACTAAGCAAATGAACCTTTTGTTGAGAACTGTTTACTATTACTAATTTGCCAAATGATTTTGCAGTAGTGCTTTAAGTAAGAGAAGGATGTATATAAATGAATAAAAGAACATAAAATAAGCAGGAATTAAGATGTAGGCACATCCTAATGACATATAACTAAGATTGAAGCAGAAGGTTTTAAAAACTTATTAATCTCTGAACCATGTCTTCACTAAAAACCATATGGAGTTCTCTGAGACTTAATTTAACATAAATGATATTTGTTAATTACTAAAAGTTTCAATTCCCTTATAAAAGAGTACAGATTTAACTGCCATGACTAGCAATTTCTCTCCTGCTTTGTACCTACTACACTTCTTCCATTACCAAATAAAACCGCTGTGTATGCATATATGAAGGTCATGGATTTTTGGGTATTGATTTTGTAGCCTGCAACTTTACTGTATAAGTCTATTGTTTCTAAGAGTTTCTTAGTAGAGGTTTTAGGCTTCTCTAGATATAGTATCATGTCATCTGCAAATAGTGAGAGTTTGATTTCTTCCTTTCCTATCTGGATGCCCTTAATCTCTTTCTCTTGTCTAATAGCTATCGCAAGTACTTCCAGTACTATATTGAAGAGGAGTGGTGAGAGTGGGCATCCTTGTCTTGTGCCCGATCTCAGAGGAAAGGCCCTTAGTTTTTCCCCGTTGAGGATAATGCTTGCCGTAGGCTTGTGATAGATGGCTTCGACTATCTTGAGGGAAGTTCCTCCAAACCCCATTTTGGCGAAGGTTTTCATCATGAAAGGATGTTGGATCTTGTCAAATGCTTTCTCTGCGTCTATTGATATGATCATATGGTTTTTGTCTTTACTTTTGTTGATATGCTGGATTATGTTGATTGATTTCCGAATGTTAAACCATCCTTGCATCCCTGGGATGAATCCCACTTGGTCGTGATGTATGATCTTTTTGATGAGTTGTTGGATCCTATTTGCTAGTATTTTGTTGAGGATCTTCGCATCGGTGTTCATCAGGGAAATTGGTCTGTAATTTTCTTTCTTAGTGGTGTCTTTGTTTGCTTTTGGTATTAGGGAGATATGTGCTTCATAGAAACTGTTTGGGAGAGTTCCTGTTTTTTCAATTTCCTGGAAAAGTTTGAGGAAAACAGGCAATAGGTCTTCTTTAAATGTTTGGAAGAATTCGCCAGTGAAACCATCTGGGCCTGGGCTTTTGTTTCTGGTGAGGTTTTTGATTACAGTTTCAATTTCCTTAACATTGATGGGTCTATTCAGGTATTCCAGGTCTTCTTTCTTCAGTGTTGGGAGATTGTAGGAATCAAGGAATCCATCCATTTCTTTTAGGTTCTCCTTTTTTGTGGCGTAAAGACCTTCAAAGTAGTCTCTAATGATCTTTTGAATCTCACTGGTTTCTGTTATGATGTCCCCCTTTTCATTTCTGATTCGATTTATTAGAGTTTTCTCTCTTTCTTTCTTTGTGAGTCTTGCTAGTGGTTTATCAATCTTATTTATTTTCTCAAAGAACCAACTCTTTGTTTCATTGATCTTTCGGATTGTTTTTTTGGTTTCGATGTCATTAATTTCTGCTCTAATTTTTATTATTTCTTTCCTTCGGTCTGGTTTGGAGTCCTTTTTCTGGTCCTTTTCTAAGGTCTTAAGTCGTGAAGTCAAGCTATCTATGTGGGTCCTTTCTTCCTTCCTGAGGAATGCTTGGAGAGCTATAAATTTTCCCCTTAACACGGCTTTAGCTGAGTCCCATAGGTTTTGGTAGCTCTTGTCTTCATTCTCATTTGTTTCTAAGTATCTTTTGATTTCTTCCTTGATTTCCTTCCTGACCCACTCATTGGTCACCATGGAATTGTTTAATTTCCAGGTGTTTGATTTGATTTTCCGTGTTTGTGAGTGGTTAGCTTCTATCTTCAGCGCATCGTGGTCTGAAAAGATGGTTGATACAATTTCTATTTTATCTGATTCTATTGAGGTATGTTCTGGGGCCCAGTACATGGTCTATTTTAGAAAATGTTCCATGTGCACTGGAAAAGAATGTGTATTCTTTCTTTTTGGGGTGTAAGGCCCTGTATAGGTCTATTAGGCCTCTTTCTTCAATTTCTTCTTTCAGAGTCAGTGTTTCCTTGTTGAGTTTTGTTCTTGTGGATCTATCTAGAGGAGATAAGGCCGTATTGAAGTCTCCGACTACAATTGTGCTGTTAGTCATGTCCTCCTTGAAGTCTGTTAGGAGTTGTTTTAAATATTTAGCCGGTCGTTCATTAGGAGCATATACGTTTAAGAGTGTGATTTCTCCATGGCCTTCATATATGCAAACAATGAGGCAGAGGAAAGGGACATGAAAAAAGCAATCCCATTCACAATCGTGCCCCAGAAAATCAAGTACCTCGGAATCAGCTTAACCAAGGAAGTAAAAGACCTTTACAAAGAAAACTACAAAACGCTACTCCATGAAATCAAAGAGGACATGAGGAAATGGAAACATATACCCTGCTCGTGGATAGGGAGAATCAATGTTGTCAAAATGGCAATACTCCCTAAAGCATTATACAGATTCAATGCGATCCCTATAAGTATACCCATGACATTCTCCAAAGAAATGGATCAAGCAATCCTAAAATTCATATGGAATAACAAACGTCCAAGGATAGCTAAAACAATTCTTGGGAAAAAGATGATGGGAGGCATCACCCTCCCCAACCTCAAACTTGACTACAAAGCAGTAACAATTAAAACAGCATGGTACTGGAACAAAGGCAGAGCCGTAGACCAATGGAACAGGGTGGAATATCCCTACACACAACCCCAAATGTATGATCATCTAATCTTTGATAAGGGAGCAAGAGATGTGAAGTGGAGCAAGGAAAGCCTCTTTAACAAATGGTGCTGGCACAACTGGACAATCACATGCAAAAAAATGGGTTTAGACCTTGACCTGACACCATGCACAAAAGTCAGATCAAAATGGATTAAAGACCTCAACATTAGACCACAAACCATAAGGTACATTGAAGACAAGGTCGGCGAAACCCTCCACGATATTGAAGATAAAGGTATCTTCAAACGTGACACGGAACTAAGCAATCTAGTAAAAACAGAGATCAACAAATGGGACTACATTAAACTAAAAGCTTCTGCACCGCAAAAGATACAGTGACCAGAATACAAAGACTATCCACAGAATGGGAAAGGATATTTACACAATACCCATCAGATAAGGGGTTGATATCAATGGTATATAAAGCACTGGTTGAACTCTACAAGAAGAAAACATCCAACCCCATCAAAAAATGGGACGAAGAAATGAACAGAAACTTTACCAAGGAAGAAATACGAATGGCCAAAAGGCACATGAAAAAGTGCTCTGCATCACTAATCATCAGAGAGATGCAGATCAAAACAACCATGAGATACCACCTCACACCACAGAGACTAGTACACATCCAAAAGAACAAAAGCAACCGCTGTTGGAGAGCATGTGGGGAGAAAGGGACCCTTCTTCACTGCTGGTGGGAATGCCGACTGGTTCAGCCCTTCTGGAAAACAATTTGGACGATTCTCAAAAAATTAGATATTGAATTCCCATTTGACCCAGCAATACCACTGCTGGGAATATATCCCAGAGAGGCAAAAAAGTACAATCGAAACAACATCTGCACATGTATGTTCATCGCAGCACTGTTTACAATAGGCAGAATCTGGAAAAAACCCGAATGCCCCAGAACAGATGACTGGTTGAGGAAACTTTGGTACATCTATACAATGGAATACTATGCAGCTGTTAGAAAAAAAGGAGGTCAAGAATTTTGTAGTTAAGTGGATGGGCATGAAAAGTTTCATGCTGAGTGAAATGAGTCAGAAAGAGAGAGACAGACATAGAAAGATTGCACTCATCTATGGTATATAGAATAACAGAGTGGGAGACTAACACCCAAGAACTGTAGAAATAAGTACCAGGAGGTTGACTCCATGGCTTCGAGGCTGGCCTCACGTTCCGGGGAAAGGGCAACTCAGAGAAGCGATCACCAACTACATTGTAGTCGAAGGCCATGTGGGGGAAGGGAGTTGCGGGCTGAATGAGGGCTAGAGACTGAGCATAGCGGCCACTGAACACCTTTATTACAAACCACAACAGCTAATTAGAGAGAGAGAACAGAAGGGAATGCCCTGCCACAGTGGCAGGGTGGGGTGGGGGGGAGATGGGATTGGGGAGGGTGGGAGGGACGCTGGGTTTACGGGTGGTGGAGAATGGGCACTGGTGAAGGGATGGGTTCCCGAACTTTGTATGAAGGAAGTATAAGCACAAAAGTGTATAAATCTGTAACTGTACCCTCACGGTGATTCTCTAATTAAATATAAATAAATTTTAAAAAAAATTAAAAAAAAACTGCTGTGTAAAAACCTAAGGCACGCTGAAGGGCGTGTGCATTTGCCGGCTCTCCAGGTGGCTCTGTCTCACCACCTGCATTCGGTGCTCTGAAACCACTGTGTATGGGCTGGATCGGGATGGCCGTTGGCCAAGGACAGGCGAAGGAAGAACGAGGACCAAACTGATTGCTGATTAGTTACTGTTTATTCAACCTTCCATCTTTCTCATCTCCTGCACTCCCAGCTACATCCTCTCTCTGGATCTACTGCAGCCTGGATTCTCATCTCTCTCCTCCCTTTTTTCCTCTCTTGCCCTTGCCCCTAGGTTACACACTGCCAGATAGCAAAATCAACATAAGAAAGCCTTTCCTGAGGGCTGTCAGGTTCAAAGGGAACACAACCTAGGGGCATTCCAAAGCCCTTCCTGACTGCCAGTAGGCAAGATGCCTCTGAAGGGTTTTTTCTCCTCTCCTGATTCCAAACACTCATTAACATCTTAGTACTAGTTATTTTTGTATGGACATAGCAAGAGATACATTGAGGCTTGCAAGGCAGCTCTCCTGGCAACATCTTGCCACAGACTCAGACTACAGCACTCAGGCCAGATTAATCATTCCTCACCCTAGCAGGGTCCAAATCTAGTTATCATTGTTTGGATCATGACAACATTTGTCCATGATCAAGCACTTAACTTATAGTTAAGCATTAGGCACTTTGGCCAGTCCCATCTCGATGCCAGGGTAGCACACAACTCACCGCTTGCCCTGGGTCTGTCTCGTCCACCGTTGGGACCCTGATATTGGGGGTGCTAGGAAGTAAGGGCAACTGAGGGTTAGGTCTACAGAACAGATGCCTAGGAGGAAAATATGTAGAGTCAAATGACTCCCAGGTTACAAAAGCATAGCATTTGCTAAGTCTTCCTGTGTCCATGCAAAAAGGACATGGCTCTGAATAAACTATGCACAGGACTAAAGTATTTACAAGTCAACAGAACACTGAGAAAGAAGCTACAAATAAACACAGAGGCATGGGAGCACTATGATGGGAGTAACCCAATAAACCTAAACTACCTGAGGCTATGTTATCCTACACCACTGTTATACATGCGTCTTCAAATATTTTAGTTATTAAGCCTTTTGGAAAGTATAGCAAAAATCCTATGTAATTATAATAGGAATTAGAAAAATATTGAACATATTTTTGCAAAAATTTTAATAATATATTAAAACATCACCCTATGATTGTAAACTGCCTCTAATATCTCTTAGCATTTAATTGGCAAAAATTATACTACTTAATATAAATTAAGTTTATTTAGAAGTCATTTTGCTATGAAGAAAAAATGAATCAGGCCTTGTCTTGGTGCTAGGAAGGGAGCTAACCCAGGGGTCCTGAGAGTTTTGTACTCCCTTTCTTATTCCTTGACCTATGCATTCCTTTCATTCATTGTCGCTGTCACTATAATCCCATTGTTCGTCCATTTGTTCGAGTGGGCACCAGAAACGTCTTTATAGTGAGACTTGTTACTGTTTTTGGCATATTGAATACACCACGGATAGCTTCCCAGGCTCTGCCAAGCGGGCGACATACTCTTGGTATGTTGCCAGGCTCTCTGAGAGTAATGGAGGAATCGAACCCGGGTCTGCCATGTGCAAGGCAAACACCCTACCCACTGTACTGTTGCTCCAATCCTTACATTTGTTAGTTCTTGAATTGTCTTCTTTTATACGACACTCAAAAATTGTTCTTCAAATGTCACAAACTCTATAAAGTATGTTGGGTTGCCTATGGGATATTCCAAAGAGATTTCAATTCTGACTGTTTGTAGGCTCTGTGGTTCTTATTTCAGTCCATTGTTAATTAATGTCAGAAAATTTGTGTTAAAGATTCTGAAGTTGTCTTGTGTGGAAGAGGAGGAAGTAGAAGCAAGGCTACCCACTATGTTATAAATGCACATTTTAGAATCAACTTTGGATCAAATCTTATAATAATTCCTCAGAGGAATTACTGCAAAACTTAAGATAAATGTAGGAGACTAAATATATTCACCTTCTCATCACTGCAGATGAGGAAAACTTGTCATGATGCCTGCCCATTGCTTTAATAATGGGATGGTAAGTACTGAAATTATGTCCACTGGAGCAATAGTACAGCGGGCAGGGTGTTTGCCTTTCACGCGGTCTGGGGTTCGATTCCTCCATCCCTCTCAAAGAGTCCAGCAAGCTACCAACTGCACAGCAGAGCCTGGCAAGCTACCGATGATGTATTTTATATGCCAAAAACAGTAACAATGAGTCTCATAATGGAGATGTTACTGGTGCCTGCTCAGCAAATCGATGAACAATGGGACTACAGTACTGAAGTACAGTACAGTACTAAGTACTGAAATGAAGACAAAGAAATAAACAGGCTTGTAAGTGCATGAGCATGGTTGCTCAAACAAGGCTAAAGCAGTTAAATTTCCTCCAGTAAATAAAGATTCTGAAGTTGTCTTGTGTGGAAGAGGAGGAATATATAAATATATAAAGAGGATCTTTATATATCCTTACTGGAGAGAATATATAAAATGAATCTGATATTTTCACAACTAATGCATATTTTGTAAAAACAACAAAACAAAATAAAAACCCATCAAAAATACAATTTCACTTCATTGGCAGTAATTGCAAGTTAGGTTTAGGAATATGGCCTTAATAATGGAAGCATGTTTCCCAAGCATGCATCATATTTATATTAGACCCCCTGAAACCAGAGAGGGGGAAACAATTCTGGGTTTTTGTATCTATACTAGTCAGAAGGTTCACGTTTATCTTTCTTAATTTCTCCTCTAAAAAAAATCAAGCAAAACTGCATTGTGCAATAATAAGCTATTTTTAATAGCCTCTTGGGTGGTTTGTTATATGTACCAACTAGTATGATTTCTAAATATATTCAGAATGGGAATGATTACCATTTAGATACGATGAACTGAAAAAAGCAGAAAAATCTCCTTGATGTGAGTTATCAACTTGTTCTTAGAGTTTGAAAGACTGAAAAGGAAAAAAAAAAGGAACGTGTTCTGTCTTTGTTTAAGTTGGGACATCTTTCAGACAGCAGGACTTTAGACTCAACCAGAACTTATACTATCAACCCACCTCCGTTCTCAAGCCTTAAGACTAGTCCTTCATAGCCCCTTAGCCTGTTGGTTCTCACCTTTAAATGCTTGAGCAAATTCTTATAATATTTCTCTATTTCTATAATTCAAGTGATGTGATTGATAGCAAAATGGGTAGGGCATTTGACTTGCACATGACTGACCCAGGTTTGATTCCTCCATCCCTCTCAGAGAGCCTGGCAAGCTACCGACAGTATCTCGCCTGCATGGCAGAGCCTGGCAAGTTACCTGTGGTGTATTTGATATGCCAAAAACAATAACAAAATGTCTCACAATGGAGACGTTACAGGTGCCCACTCGAGCAAATCGATGCACAACGGGATGACAGTGATACAGTGATGCATGTGTGTATTATGGTTACATACATGTATAACATATATAGTAACATACTCATATTTTTGCATTTTATTTTAATGACTCATCTATCTTAACTCTGTCAGGGTAAGCTATCCACCTGCTTAGGCAAAAGGATTCATCTACCATATTTTTTATTCTGTTTTTCTGGAGAAAACTTAACTAATATAACTTTTTAGCAAGATAATTAAATTTTTTATACTTTCTTATTGCAAATACTAATAAATCCAGGTGTGTTCCTGTGATCTTTGCTGTAGGGTGCTAATACAAGGAATAGAAAATATACTGAAAATATTTAGCCAGCATAGTGGAGTGGAGAGGTAGATTGCCTAAATACTACTAGAGTACAACAGAGAAAGATGGAAATAATAAATAACAAAGACCAAATTTCTCATAGAATGTTACATAGCACCATACTAGAGTGCACTGTGAGTTATTGACTAAATTATCTAATTCAATAAAAGTATGGTGAATAGACGCAGGAAAGCTGTTTCTGTAAGCTCAGTTGAAATTACAATTAAGTTTCCAGCTGGAGATCTCCAAAATATAGAAGAACCCTTGCAGGGATGGTATTTGCCTTATTCTATTTTGGGATTCTTTAGCGACATCACCTTATAGCAACGGCTGTTCAGAGCACTGGGAATGGTATGAATTTCACTTCTACTGCTGGTAAGTTGAAAAGTTGTAAAATATTTTCAGTTCACTTCAGGTTCAGGTGTCCCTAGGAGCAATTGTCTTCATGCAATCAGAATGAAAGGTACTAAGATTGCAAAACAGAGATTAAGAAACAAAATGCAAAGTGCTGTTGGTTGGAAACTCCAACTGGGACTTTATTGCCAAGCTCCAGACATTAGAAGATCAGTAGCTAAATTAGCCAGAGTAAACATCCTGAGGTGGGAAACCAGTGCCAGCTGACTGAACTATAACAATAAGACACAGGGGTTCCCAGAAGGGCTATGCAAAAACCAAAATACATACAGATAAATTCAGTATCAACTTCTAAACTGAAGGACATAATTTGAAAAAAAAAATCAGTTGTAAAGAGGTATAATGAAACTTTTTGAAGGTTTACATTTGGGATTAGAGATAAATCTATTGAAATGACATTATATATGCAAGATGAATGTTACTATGAGTCCTATTTAAATCATTAAGATCATAATTAAATAATAATACATGAAAAGTTAGGTCCTCTGTATAATATTTATTAAAATGAACACACACTTGGACACACACATATACATACATATATGCATATATATGTATATATATTTTTTCTGTAGCACTTCTTCCTAAATCCCAAAGCAATTAGTCATATTTTACTGCTGTGTAGATACTAAAAATTGCCGACCACAATTTTATACTTGCTAAATTTCCCAACTGGATGGATCTATATTACAGAAACACAGATGGAATGATAAATCATTACCTACATCAAACATCTGAATTTAATGACTATCTTAAATATATGATTTAATTGCATTTTTGTTTGTTTTTTTTGTCTCCCCAGCTGTGCTAATCAGACCCCTAGAGCCTCTCTAGTAGATTCTCCACTAATCTAGCACTAGTTCAGTGCTACATCCCAAGTATATGATGCTAGTACACCTCTAGGGAGTTACAGGTTACCCTGGCACTACTGGAGGCCTCCAGAGCTATACCCACAATGTTCAGGAGACCATATGGTGCAGGGAATATAACTGGGATCAGCCACAAGTAATGCATACATCTTAGTCCTTGTAGTATTTCTCCAGCCTCTAATTGCATTTTTAATAAAAAAAATCTTTTGGAAATCAAGATTTTTATTGTTGTTTTGATTTGCATTTCCCTGATGATTAGAAATGCAGTGCATTTTTTTCATGTGCCTTTTGACCATTTGTATTTATTTTTTTAGGAAGTTTCTTTCCATTTTTTCCTCTGCTTTTATGGATAGGGTTGTGTGAGTTTCAAAAGAAAGTTGTGCGGGAACGTGTAGGACTCCAGTGTTCGGTGACTGAGAGTCGTTTCCCTGGTTGGCCCATGGCGACGGATGGAAGAAGGAATGGAGAAACAGGGTCCCAGGCTCATCAGTAGTCAGTTTATTTCTCTCTCCTCCCCAGCACAGTCCGATCTCTCCCTTACTACATAATCGTAGTAGTCTTGGTAATAGTCTCAGTCATCCTAGTTCCATCACCCTAGTCTCCTCCTAGTCCTTGGCTTTCTAGTTGTCTTCTTCCTAGTCCTTATATTCATAATAGTTCTCATAGTCCCATCCTCGTTCTCGTCTCCCTAGTCTTCTTCTTACTCCTAGACCTCAAAGTCCTTTACCCCTCTTATCACTTACATAGTTATACAGAAATCATGAAGGGTGGATGTAAACAAAGGTGGCTGAACATTGTCATAACAACAAACAGGTAAAACCACTCCTTCCGGAGAAGTTCTAGGAGATTAGCTCAAGAACAAAATCTCACCTGAGGTTTCAGTGCTCCAGATTACTAGATTTGCTCAAGGACAGGATTCCATTGGGTGTGTTGCTTTCTCCTTTCCTCATCTAGTAATCTATTTACCCAATCATAGAAAATTAACATCTTATAATATTTCTAGTCATTTTGTATAAACACAATAAGTGATCTATTTAGCTTAAAGATTGTCTCTTCCTGGGAATAGTTTGCTATATATCCCTGTCTTCAGGACAACTTAGTCTTTCCTAACACCAGTAGGGTCCTTATTCAGTGACTTCTTTTTGGGTCATGACAGAGTTTGTCCCATGACAATGCTCTTAACTTGTTATAATAACAGTGCTTATCTTGTCCCCTTACAGCTTGCCCTGGGTCCATCCAGTCCCTTTGTCAGGACTCTGCTTTTGAAGTGCCATGAACTAAGGGCAGCTGAGGCTTAAGTCAAGCAAACATGAGTGCCCAGAAGTAAATATTAATTTGGAGTCAATTAAATCCCATGTTGCAAAACATAACAACAACTGTCTTCCTGTCTTTATACCAAAAGGACATTGCTGAATAAATCATGCAAATAACATAAAGGAAAGAGAAAAGCAATATAGGATTATTACTGCCTGAGGAATTGGGTGTGCCTTAGGGGCACTGTTGTGGGAGTAGGTCAATACTAAAACTCCCTTCCAGAGGAGCAAGGACGACATAATGTTATCCAACTTGTTGGAGATTTTTTTCTTGCGAAGTTCTACCAGTAGCTTACATATTTTGAATATTCACCCCTTATATGAGGGGTAATGGGTAAATAATTTTTCTCATGCTATGGGTTGTCTCTGTATCTTGGTCAACATTTCTTTTGAGGTGCAATTAGCTTCTTAGCTTTAATGTAGTCCCATTTGTTTACTTTTGCTTCCACTAGCTTGGTCGGTGGTGTTCCATCTCTAAAGATGCATTTAGCTTCAATGTTATAGAGGGTTCTGCCTACATTTTCTTCCATGTACCTTATGGATACAGGTCTGTTGCTGAGGTCTTTAATCCATTTTGATCTTACTGTTGTACCTGATATTAGACATAGGTCAGAGTTCATACATCACAGAGACTGCACACATCATAAAGAAAAAGTACAACCAGTGCTTGTGCAAATACAAGGAGAAAAGAACTCTCATTTATTGGTTGTGGGAATTCTGACTGTTCCAGTCTTTTTGGAAAACAATATGGGCATTCTTTGAAAAACTAGATATTGAGCTTCATATGACCCAAAATGTCATTTCTGGGGTCTAAAAACGCACAGTAGAAATGACATATACATTGGGGCTGGAGAGATAGCACAGCGGGTTGGGCATTTGCCTTGCACGCGGCCGAACCAAACCGGGTTCAAATCCCAGCATCCCATATGGTCCCCTGAGCACGGCCAGGGGTAATTCCTGAGTGCAGAGCCAGGTGTAATCCCTGTGCATCGCCAGGTGTGACCCAAAAAGAAAAAGAAAAAAAAAAAGAAATGACATATACACTTGTGTGTTCATTGCAGCACTGTTCACAATAGCCAGAATCTGGAAACAACCGAAGTGCCTTAGAACAGACAACTGATTAAAGAAACTATGGTACATATACACAATGGTATACAATATAGCTGTTCGAAAAAGGAAAAAGAAAAAATGAAGTCATGAAACTTGCATATAAATGGATGAACATGGAGAATATCATGCTGAGTGAAATAAGTCAGAAGAGTAGGGACAGACATAGAATGACTGCACTCATTTGTGGGACTGCACTCATATATATACATATATATGCATGTCATGTATATATATTTCATTGTATGAGACGAATACTCAAAAACAGTAGAAACAAGGGCCAGGAGGATTAGTACACAGTCAGAAGCCTGCCTCAAGGGCTGGGGAAGAGGGCAGTTTTGATAGAGAAGGGACCATTGTGCCAATGGTGGTTGAAAGGGATCACTCTAGATAGGAGATGTGTGCTGATAGTGAGTAAAGTACCAAGCCTTGTTGGCCTCTCAGTATCTGTATTGCAAACCACAATGCCCAAAATAAGAGAGACAAAGAAGAAAAGTGCCTGCCATAGAGGCTGAGGGGGGTGGGGGATGGTGGCAGAAGGGAAACTGCAGAATTTGTGGTGGAAATGTACACTGGTGGAGGGATGGGTGTTGAAACATTTTATGACTGAGGCTTGCGCATGAACAGCTTTGAAATTGTGAATCTCACTGTGATTCAATAAAAACACAATCAAGATTTTTATTAAAAGTATTCATATCATTTTTATCATTGAGATATTAAGGGCTGGATCTATAGCTCAGCAGGTAAGGCATTTACCTTGTACTCGGCCAACCTGGGTTCGATTCCTCCATCCCTCTTGGAGAGCCCTGCAAGCTACCGAGCTGAGCAGAGCAGAACAAACTACCTGTGGTGTATTCGATATGCCAAAAACAGTAACAAAAAGTCTCACAATGGAGATGTTACTGGTGCCTACTCGAGAAAATCGATGAGCAATGGGATGTGACAATGACAGTGATATTTAGTAGTAAAAGTAGCATAGTATGTGACACACCTGTCCAATGATAATATATGAACATTTAAGTTTATAAAAGAACTGAAATTTCCAGCACCTCAATTTTAAAAATCTTTAAAATATACATTCTTTTCTAAAATATAAACCATTATGAGAGATTAGCTACATGACTAGAGAAGCATAATGCATTTCTTTTGTATGCATTAGCTTTGTATTGAAGAGGAAGGCAGGTTAAGGGTTAAAAACTCGCTTCTGATAACCGCTGAATTTGCCTTTGTAACTGCTTGGCTGCTTTGAAAGATGTTTTCGAGACCTACCGCTATGGGCCAACAAACTGCTCTAGGAACTGTAAGCAAACATTTGCACATTCGCACAGGGAAACAGTTAGCAGTTAATAAATGTTGAGATTAGCAAATTAAATGACCTATGTGTGATTCCCTTTGATCCAATATGTGTGATTCCCTTTGATCCAATATGTGTGATCCCCTTTTTTTCCCAAAAACGGTACAAAAGCGGCTCACTTTTTGAGTTCGAGGTCCTCAGCTTTGTACGCTGTAGGGTCCCGGCATGTTGGCTTGAATAAACCCTGTGTGTTTTCAGAAAGAGTTGTCTTGGTCTTGTTCCTCCCTCCATGCCTCCCCAGGTAGAAATCTGCTCGAGGTCTGTTCGACCCTAACAGTATGCATCTGGCTTTGATCTCTGGTACCATTTGGCTCCCAAAGTACCAGGTGTAGCAAGCCCCAGATCCCTCATCAAAAAAAGAGAAAAAAAACAGAATTATAAATTATTTTATGGTTATATGCTTGAATTTTATCACACAAAGAGTATATATAAACTGATAACTTTGAGTGTCTTGAATGTTTAATTGATAAGAATCATGGAGGTGTGAAGTCCAAAACAAGGTAATTTGTGAAGTAATTGATTACTCAAAAAACACAAATTTTTGAAATTAGTGATGTCTGTAAAAAACTAAGGCACGCTGACGGGCGTGTGCACTCGCGGGCTCTCCGGGTGGCTCTGTCTCACAGCCCGTGTTCGGTGCTCTGGAACCGCTGTGTGTGGCTGTTGGTCAAGGGCAGGCAACGTAAGGAAGAATGCCAAACTGGTTGCTTGATCAGTTTATTTCATTCTCTTTGCTTCTCTCCCGGTTCTCGATCGATCTCTCTCTGGATATCTCGATCTGGCCCCCTCTTCCAGCCTAGTTAAAACCCCCCAGCATGAGGGGTTTGGGGTGTACACATAGGTTTGGTCACATACAATAGGGGTAAGGTCCCTTTCCCTCAGGAGATGCTTCTCCTAGGACTGATTCTCTCAGCAGGAGGATCCACCGAAGGGCGGAGTCCAATAAGTGTGTTTCTCCTCTCCTCATCCAGCAAACATATAAGCATTCATTATATTAATCAATTTGTATGGACACAATAAGAAATGTATTAAGCTTATAGAATTGCTCTCCAGGGGCCATCTTGATCTCAGACTACAGTGCTCAGGCCAGATTAGTCTTTCCTATCCCTAGCAGGGTCCTAGTCTCGTCATTACTTTTAGATCATGACAGCATTCGTCCATGATCAAGCTCTTAACTTACAGTTAAGAATTAGGCACTTTGGTCAGGCCCATCTCGATGCCAGGGTAGCACATAACTCACCACTTGCCCTGGATCCGTCCCATCCCTCGTCAGGCCCCTGCTTTTGGGGTGCTAGGAATTGAGGGCAATTGAGGCTTAAGAGGAGAAAGCAGATGCCCGGGAATGAATAATATTTGAAGCCAATTAAGTCCCAAGTTACAATAGCACAATATTGTCTTCTTGTGTCTATACAAAAAGGACATTGCTTTAAAGTAAATTATTCAAAAGGCATAAGGAGAGGAGAAAGGCAATATTAACTTATAATATAAATTCAGTGTCCTAGAAAGATCTGACTTTACAAATTAACAGAGTCAGATTAGGGGGAAAGCCGATTAACTGTTTTGGGGAAGAGAGCATAGAGAAGTGATTATAGATAAACAAAGGAATGGGAGTGACTCGGGAGCACCTTAATGAGTGTAACAGGGATGAACCTAAGCTCCTTGTGGTAAGGGGGGAAAGGACAAAGCAATGTCATCCTATAGATGCCTCAATCAGGATGAAGACAATGCAAATATTTGGCTAATAATGAAAAAGGAATTCTCATGTCTCAGTGACTTATTTAAGGAGGAGGTTTGAGGATATAATAAAAAAGTATTCTTAATCTCAAGTTCCCTTTGATGGGTGATCATTGTTATAACTGGTGATAAAAACAGAAGAAAAATGTTGTGTCTACAGGAAAAAATATATGTAATATATATGTATACATGTTCTGAGTAAGATTTCTCTTGTAACCTTTCCCTCTTTTTAACTTTTTCAGGTTTTTGTGAAAATAAAATAGGAGTTGCAAAGCTAAATATAACAAAAGTTTCATCAGGAAAATATGTTTGAGACTCAAGTGTTGATTCTAAATCACTAAAATATTCATGTATCTATTTATCATAAAACACATATCTTTTTACTGAAGTTACTTTTCGTTTCAACAATTTGAACACTTTTATTTTTAATGTGTTATCTAAATGTTACAAAGTGTAACTATTTAAAACTTGTTTTACTGTGGACTAAAAGCAATTATATTTTATACTATAATAAAATAACTCACTTTGGCTCCTAGCTGTGTAAAACTATTTCTAGATGACGTTTCTCTCACCAAATTGCCTGAATTTAGTTTTATTTTGCTGCATCATTTTTTTCCATTCTGTTCACATACTTTTTTTCTTTTTCTGAAGTCATTTCTAACAATTTGTGTTCACAGAAAAACCACCTTTAAATTTATGTATTAAGTAATACATCTATGGCTTTTGTCTTGAGAAAAATGAATCTTCCTGTCATTGACTACTCACATAATTGACACCAAAATTATTATCATTTCCATGCACTTGGAAATTTCAGGCATTGCTTTTTGATTAGAATAAATTCCTAAAAAAAGGAGAAAGAAGAAGTAGAATAAATCTCTGTGAATTAACATTTCACAGTTGTAAAAATTGTAATACCATTTGTTTCTCATGTCTCTTCTGTAGTTTGGCATACTTCCACAGTATTCTTTTGCTTCTCCTGACTTCTATCTAGTTTTGTTGTTAGTATTGGTTTTAGATTAGTCCTTACATGTATATTCAAATCCCTCAGTTGGTCTTCAAACTAATTTTGTTCTTGACTACATCAGGTATAAACGTTTTAGGAGTTGTTTCTTGTTATTTTCAATCACAAGAATATGAAGAAATGCTTTTAGTTTGTCTCAGTACTGATGATGCCAAATTTGGTGGTTAGGGGAGTGTCATTAGTTTTCCCCAAGTAAAATTATTGTAGCTTACATCTGACCTCTTTAGATATATAAAAGTATGCAAAACTGGAACATTGATCCAACTTTCATCCATTTTCATCCATTAGTATTATCATCTATTGAAAACTTTTATAATTTTTATATATACATATGAAGTACTTATGCTTTTTCCTTGTATCTTTTATACTCATTCATATACTATTAGCATGTATCATATACATAATTTATCTCTATATTGTATAGAAAAGCTACTACTATGCCAATTAATTTTGATAGGTATAGTTTCATAATTTATTACTTTGTTCACTAAGTAAAAAATAATTACTGATGTATTTCTTAACCAAATTGTCCATTTAATATTACTATGTAGACCAATTAATCCTAGGAAACAAAAGTCAGACTATTTTATATTTCAAAATTTAATGACTTGATTACTGGATATACATACTGAATATATTTTAAAATGATACATTTCTAAGTTATACATCTATTGAGAAATCTAGATGAAACCATTTGATCATAAAATATATGTGTTAAAGCTAATTAGTTTTTTAATTAGATCCATTTATACAGAATGTGCATTATCATAAACATTTCTTATCAGATTTTACCATAAAATAAGTTAGAAAATCTTTTGATCTTTAAAGATTTTGAGATTTCAGAATCCAAAATTCAGGCTAGTTATATAATCCAGAGCATGATTCTCTTAGGATATCAAGAAATTAATCTTGTATACATTAATTTAAAAGGCTCATAAATTTCAAAAGTATTTAGAAAAATCCTTTAGTATAGAGTAAATAAGCAATTATGGAGCTAAACAAAATTATTTTTATTATATACATGGCTTGTCATTTTATGTATGAGATATGCATTTAGATTTACACGATGTCTAATGGATTGTGACATGATATAATATTAATATATGGTGAGTCATTTTTTCCTTTATAAGAATATGAACATCTGTAAAAGTTAACTATTGTTCGATAAAAAATTTCTGTAGTGCATTTTGGTAGTAATGTAAAGCAAATTTGAGAATCTGATTAAAATTTACTCTAAGGAATTTTCTGGCCAAAAGATTTTAATAATAAGATGTTATACAGTGACATGCATTATGAGATCCAGGATGAATTGTAAGGCAGCTTCAAGTAGATTACTTCTTCGTCTAACGATAACAGTTGCTGCTTTCCTGATCTTCATTGCCCTGCTTTTCAGTAATATGATAAAATGCTGAATGAAACCATATAATCATTGGGAAATTTTGTTGCCAAGGAAACCTCTAATGGGAAATCCTAATGGTCTCATTTTGTTCTCATTTATTTTCTCAGTGTAGCAGTCCTTTTATGCTGGAGGGAAAGATTGGGATTAACAGTTATTCTTACAATGAGGACCTATTTTATACAAGTATATCATTTAATTTTATTTTACCCTTGATGCTTCCAATTAATATCCTAAATACTTAAAGTATGAATTGTTAGAGGTCTATACTGACATTTTTACTGTACTGTCTTTAGTACACTACTGTGTTAATACATTATCTTCAATGGTTCCTTTAGCTTACATTAAGTTAATTCCAGAACAAAAGAATACTACATACTTTCTGTAAAAGTATTTTCCCCTGGGATTTAAAGTATCATAATTTTTACATGTTGACCTGCAAAAGAAAGAATAAAAATAAGTTCTATTTTTCTCTTTTGAACAAAGCCTTTGAAGATTTCAAAGTGAACCTTGATAGAGAATATAGCCAGATTAAAAACAAGACAAAACAACAAACTACAACTTTGGCCTCAGGAAATAAAAATTCAAACAGACATTTTCTGTGGTGATTCCTTTTTTTGAAAACTGATCATTAAACCATCATACTGTTTAACACACTTTACAAAAGTGTGGCTTTCTATTTCTGTCCCTTATAAAAGCTTCATTTGTTGAAGAGCTTTTCAACATATGTATGTATGCATATATATAATCTTGTAATTTTATAAAATGGGAAATAATGACATTTACCCTTTCATGATGAATGTACTCTAACACTTTATGAAGCAATTTTCTTCCATATCCCAACGGATTAATCTGACTTTGCTATCACCAGGGAACTATATACTTAGATGGTAGTGTCTTGGCCCCGATAGATGAGCTTTTATTGTCCTGAACTTAGAACTTTTGCCAGGGATTCAAGTTTAGACATTATTAGAGAGAGTCATAAGAAACTTGTTAACTTTTTTTTGTATCATAGTTATTGAGAACATCGATCAATGTATGGAGCAACTTCTTTTATAGTATCCCCAAGGAGAAATTTCTCTCAGGTCTTATTATCAGTAGAAAGTGTTTTTCTTGAACCTTCTTTCTTCTCTGATGTTATAGATGATACTTATCAAAGTTTTATGCTCATTGTCTTAAAAATCAGGAAGTTCAGATCCAATGTTTTGATATAGTTCTATTTACTTAAGGCTTTAATAGTAGGTATTTCAATCTACTAATCTTAACCCTGACTATTATTTCCTTTCTCATATTTTTTATACATTTATTTATTGAATCATCATGAGAGCAGTTACAAAGCTTTAAGATTAAGTTTCAGTCATACAATGATAAGACACCTATCCCTTCATCAGTGCACATTTTTAACCACCAAAAACCCCAGTTTACCACCCATTCCAAACTCTCCCCCAGATGGGATGATTTCCCATTACTCTCTCTCTACTTTGATTATATTCAATATTTCAACAACAGACTCATCATTATTGTTGGGGATTTTCCCCCAACACTCAGACCTGCCGAAAAGGCAACATTAGACAATTTGTTTTCTATTGTTAATTATGAATAGCATATGATAGCACAAGGCCGCAATAGCAGCCACACAAATTTGGAATTCTGAAATTTTAATAATTAAATCTGAATGGATTTCTGCCAAAAGCCACTGGGATCTGAGATTCATTTGTGAATCTCTGGGATCATGGCTGTTAAGCAGCTTAATTAGTAGCTGGAAGGGCCATTCATGGGCAGCAACTTGGGATCTTGTTGGAGTGGGGGTGGACAAGGGGTTCATGATATTTTTTACATTAACTATTTGCTGTTTAAAATGTTTTATTAAATGCATTTTAAATATAAGTAGATAAACAATTATTGAATTAAGCAAGTTCAAGTTTTTAAAAAGATGTTTTGTCTTTTAAAATGATGTTGTCTTCATTTTAATAGCTTTATATTTTAAAATATACTTTTATTTTAGTATCTTTTTATTTTAATATTTTACTAGTTGAGATTTGTATCTGGAGAATAGTACAGGCAGAGTCTGTACACCGTGTATGTTGTCAACCTGGATTTCATCACCAGTACTACATATGGTCTCCTTAAGAAACTTCAGGAGGGATATCTGAGCATAGAACCAGGAGTGACCTCTGAATACCACCAAGTGTGACCCCATAACCAAAACCCAAATAGACTTAAAAATAATTGGAGCTCAAATTCATTTGCTAGTTCAATTTTCATTTTGTGTGTTCTTGAGAATTTGTGAAAGATTTGCACACAAAATTCAGATGCTTCAGAAGTTCAAGTTTATTGTAAAATTTAAGCATCCAGGCTCCTCCCCAAAGTGCAGGTCTCTTCTTTACCTATTTTCAAGTCACTCATTCTGTCTTTTGACACCCATTTCAGATTATGTTGCTCACTGTTTTCCTGTCCCTCCGAGTCTGCTCACCTCCAGTGCCCGATGGCCAAGTGTTTTCCATACATCCTTCTTTCTCTCGAGGATGCTTTCCTGATCTGGAATCTGCAGGCTACCTTGTCATCTGTGTCACCTTATTGGGGTTTGCTGTTCTGTAGCCCAGTGGCTACCAGTAACCTTTGCTTTTCCTAGTCTCCGGCTATAGACACAGATATGTAGATGAAAACTTCTGTTGTCCTGCCATATGTCTGAGCTTAGTCAAAGGGACAAAAAGGACATTGCTTAGCTGAGGATTTCTTTCTATCTCTTCGTATCTCCCACCTATAGCCACCCATTTATTTTTTGATTGGGTAACTTTTTGGTAATCAAGATTCAAAGTGAACAATTAAATTAACAGGTCCACCTAGTACCCCTTTCTTCCACTTTCACCATAACACTCTCTCTAAAATTAATGACTATATCTTACTATCAGATTAAACACTTTTTAACTTTCAGTGAGGGACATGATAGTGATGTTAAACTGTTTTTTGCTCTATTAATTTTGAGAAAATTGAAAATCATTAGGTTACTTTCAAGTGTATAATACAATTCAATAACTGCTAAAAACAACTAGAGACTATTTGCTAGCTTTGTTCATTTAAAATATAAAAAATCCCCCCCACAGTATCATATTAATATCCAATGACAGTAGGAACAAAGGCCAAGACAGACTGATCTGTTGGAAGCTTGCCACAAGTAGAGGAAGGCACTTAGGATAGAGATGGAACCACTATGAGAATGATAGTTGGAAATGATCACTCTGGATAAGAACTGAGACCTGAAAGTAGGTAAAAGGATATATGATAACATGTTAGGACCTGTATTGAAAATCATAATGTCCATATGGAAAGAGAAAGAGAGAGAGGAAAGAGGAGAGAGGTGGAGTGGAGAGGAGTGCCTGCATAGAGGCAGGCTGGCATGGGGGTGGAGGATTGGGGTGGGGTTGAGAGGGAAACTGGGAATATTTGTGGTGGGAAATATACATTGGTTAAGGGATGGATATTGGAACAACCTATGATTCAATCCGAATTATGAACAATTTTGTAACTGTATATCATGGTTATTTATCTTAAAAAAGTCTCCCAGTGGACAGTCCCACAATGAAATTGACCACATCATATTCAATCGAAGGTTTTGCCTGACCAATACCTCTGTTGTCCCAAAATTCCAAACAGGATCAGACCACTGTCTCCTTCATGCAAAATTCTACTTCACAGAGTGGGGAGAAAGGTCTGCAAAGTTTAAGTTTAAGAAAAGAACTCCCAGAATGGCCACTAACTGGGAGCTCTTTGGCACTGTTGTGGCAAAGTGGGAAGATGACATCCTTGACAACATAGGTGAGGAATACGATCGACTGGTTCGCACTTTCATGACTGCTCGAAGAGTGCCGAGAGTGAGAAAGCCACAAACAGACGCCTGTCTTTGGAAACTCTCGAGCTCATTCGTCAACGTGGTTTGGCGCTAGCCTCATGAAACCACATGCTAACATCTGAGCTCATAAAGCTGTACAGAGAAGCGACAAAGAAGACCTCAAAGAGAGAAGAGCAGCAGTGTTGGCCGATGCAGCAGAAGCCAGAAAAAGTATTCACAATGCTCACCTGTCCT